>NC_056729.1:558330910-558333410 GCF_019279795.1 Protopterus annectens | reverse complement strand
ACCTGTAACCGTGATGTATGATATCCAGTACCCATTTGTCTTGGGTAATCAAACTCCAATTTTCTTTGAAAAGTGCCAACCTTCCTCCCAAAGGTGCTGCCAGGCGAGAAGGTTCTGGCAGCTGAAAAGGTAGGTCATTGGGTCTGTTTACGAAAGGACTGACCCCTGCCCTCACTTGCAGACTGTGCAGGAGAACTCCCTGTTCTAGGCCTGAAAGAGCCCTGACCTCTGCCCCTGCCACGTCTAGATCTACCCCTAGACTGGGAATCATAAGAAGGATACGTCCACCCTTTAGTAGGCCAATTTCTACTAAACTTTGGAGGCTGAACCTGCAAAAAATCTTTAACAGTCTGCATAGACTTAGCCTTGTCTTCCATTTTCTTTAAAACTGCCTCAACAGGAGAACCAAACAGGACATCAGGTTGCAAAGGGGCATCTAAAATCCTAGTTTTAACATGGTCAGATAAATTTTGATCCCTCAGCCAGGCATGCCTGCGAAGAACTGACCCAGTGGCAGCCACCCTAGACGAGGCCTGTACAGCATCAAAACCACATTGCAAAGAATGCTTACCCACCTGTTCAGAAACATGCACTAAATCTTGTAACTCTTTACAGTCAATACCTTCCGCCAGAGCATCAACCTTAGATTTCAACTGAGAAAGGAGATAATTTTGATATTTCAACATGTGAAACTGGCAATTCAAAGCTCTCATGGCTAGAGTGGAAGAAGTATAAACTTTCTTTCCCCATCTATCCAAGGCCCTGGCCTCTTTATCTGCAGGAACCGGATTCTTGACAACAGAAGCCTTAACACCCTTAGGCCCCTGGCTAACAGTTTCTGGGTCTGCCCTAGGACTCTTAAAATGATACTTATTAGCTTCAGGCACCCTGTAATACCCATCTGGTTTAACAGGAGCAGGAGGCAAAGAATCAGGATTAAGAGAAGCCTCTGCAAACACATCTTCCACCACATTCAGAACAGGAGGTATAGCTAAAGGCCTGTGCTGGGGTAAAAACAAAAATTCCCTAAGCCTTTTCCTGGAATCAGAGAAATCCTGACCTTCCCATTTAAAATGCTCTCTCATGGAGTGAAGGGTCTCTGAAAAAGAAAAATCCTCAGGAGGAGAAGCAGAAGGAGTAGAATCATCCACATCGGAATCAGAATAATGAGAATACTCCTGCAAGTCTTCAGCCGAAGACTCAGACACATCCGAAGCCTGCTCATAATCCCCCAACACAGGTTCCATCCTAGGCCTCTTATCAGGAGGGGGCATAGAGCCTCTAATTAAAGTAATTAAATCCTCTGCCATTTTGAGCATGTGCTTCTTGGGCACAGCACCTGAAGAACTGGGAGTGACACCCACAGAAGCTAAACTAGACCTGCCTCTAGGAGAAGCCTTGGAAGCAGAAAGAGAGGGCCTAGACCCCTTAGGAAGGGAGGGGAGTACAGTTACTTGAGAAGCCCCTACAGCCTGCCCTGCCTCCTGGGAGGCCACATCCTGTAAAATCAAAGTTTCTCCCTGGGACTCCAGAGAGGCCTCCGTCGGAACCACCGGTTCCACTGACGCCTCTAAAGAACTGACGTCCGGTTCGGACGACTCCTCTAACCTAGGTTTAACTGCCTTGTCCTTGCGCTTCTTAGTGGAAGCCGGCGTCGGAGCATCCGATGGCATTTTGTAATTGCACCGCTTCCCAAAGACCAACCTTGCACAATCCAACCTCCGCTTTATAGTGCGTTTATTAAACCTAGCACAAAAGCGGCATCCAACAACGTCGTGCTCAGGTCCTAAACAAGGTATACACAAATTATGGTAATCCCTATGCGGTATCTGTTTCCCACAAGAAATACAGTTATTCACTTTTTCTGACATCCGGTAAACCACTGAGGCAAGAAAAAAACAAAATATTCCCCAACGGGGTACTTAACCAACTCTGACTTCGGTCTGAAACTCCGAATTCGAAAAATTTCAGAACGCCGAACGGCACTTGCAACACTGCTTCTGCATCGGACCATGCGGCAAAAAAGACTGAGGATATGACGTCGGACATGCGCATTTGTACCCTGACGTTCTGATGTCAGTCAAATGCGCCTTGACCGACGTCAGCCTTATACTCTGATATTCGGGCCGACCGAGGGACAGCGGACTACCCAAGTGTTAGGACTGCAGCAATGTGGGATGAAGAACATCTCCACTACTTGGGAGGTTGATATAATGGTAAGGTGTTTACCTTTCAGACACACACGGTGCATGGTTTGATTCTCACACTTTGGGAAACATGGCTAAGTTTAAAAAGATCCCTTGGGGATTTTGACCTATTAATTACCTGTGAAATTTTGATCATTGGGGATTGGCATAATGGTTTAGGTGTTTACTTTGTAGACACAAGGTACAGTGTTTAATTATCACCTTTGAGGGGAAACTGGCTAAGCTAAGGACAGCGAGCATAGTGCTTACCTGTGAATGCATTATATAGATATATCTATAGTACATGTATGTTG
>NC_056729.1:558280910-558328410 GCF_019279795.1 Protopterus annectens | reverse complement strand
TGTGTGCTCTACCTTACCCTCATCTACGACTCTAGTGACTGCTTCGAAGAAGTCAGTCAGGTTTTGAAGGTGTGATCTACCTTTACAGACCCAAACTGAGTGGGGTCCAGAGTTTGGAGGTTACCTATGTCTTCGTTTATAAGCTCTGGGATGATGTGTTCCATGGCCTTGCAGACCAGGCTCGTCAGGCTAATGGGGTGGTATTCCCGGGGTCTGTGGTGGCACCCCGTTTGTGGAGTGGGATAACTGTCGCTGTGTGCCACTCAGGCAGAAAGCCTGAAGTGAGTCTATGGTTGAACATGGTACTTAGGTGGGGTGCCAGTTCGTTCTGTAGTTCGTGCAGAAAGCAGCCTGGGATGTTGTCCGCTCCCATAGATGCGGTGTTCTTGGATTTGGAGAGTGCGATCTTCACCTATGCGGACATGATTTCAGGGGCTTTGCAATCATCCAGTATGGGGATGACCCCTTTGGGGGGTGGGCAGGTAAAGTTAGCACTGAACCTGTCTGCCAGGATGTTGGCAATATCAGATGGTTTGGAAAATGTAGTGCCATTGTGCTGTAGTTCAGAGCAGATCTGAGTGTTGCCATTAAGATTCTTGACATAGCTGTAGAAGGCTTTGTGGTTGTCTTTAGAATCCAAGGCGATTTTATTTTCGTAACTAGGTTTGGAGTATTTTATGAGGGATCTCAGCTTCTTGCTGAGGCTGACCAGGGAGTTCCTGCAGTCTTGGGATTTTACTCTTTTCTGCAACAGTTTCTTCCTTCTGTTGTAGAGCTCATTTATGGCATATCCAGTGACTTTATTTCACTTCTCTTAATACTTGTTGCATCTACTTATCTATCTGCCCTTAACCTGTCCCCTAGTCATATTCAGTGTTCCATTCCAGTTTTCCTGAAATACATGCAGGCAGCAGAGTAGTCAGGCTTTGTCCCTTTACATTCCCCTAAGACAGTATGTGCTCAGTACCCTGTTCTGGCTCACCATGTTGTGCATAGAACATTGTCAATCATTCATTCATTGACAGTCCTTACAAGCATCCTTCCACATAGTCTTTTACTCTTTATTCCATTTAGTAACATGCCCCTTGTAAGCTACACTCTTCCCTCCAACCCCCCCTTCAGTTTCCAAACAGAGAGTGGAAGCCATTGTCATCTCACGTAAAACTTTCTTTAGAATTATTTAGTCTGTTACATCTTGCTTTCTTACTCACCGCGGTGGTACGGCGGTGGCGTTGTTACCTCACAGCAAGAGGTTCTCCCATTCGATTCTCGGCTTGGCTTGGGAGTGCCTTCTGTGTGGAGTCTGCATGTCCTCCCCGCAGTTGGGTAGCATTCAAAAGACATGCGTGCATAAATGGGCGTGCCATCGTTGAAGGTTGGGCGTTGAGCTGGCACCTCAGCGTTTCGTGAAAATATCTACTGCCAATCATTAGTGGACCAGAGTTCCGCTGTTGCGACCCCTTACCGGGAAAAAGCCGAAAGAGAAACAACAACAACATCTTGCTTTCTTACTCTCTCCATACTTCTAGCAAGAAACTCAAGAGCCATCTAACATTTCACCAGAATATATGCAGTCACCAGTTTTACTATTCATCCCTCAGAATTACTGAATTTTAGCTTTTTCTATTCACTTTATCATGTACTTGCTTTGTTGTAAACTATTTTAAGTTTGTATAGTATATTCCATTCTTTGTTTGTTTAAGTATGTACAGCTTTCATTTTCATCCTAATATTCCACCTTCACAGGCAGCCACTAGTTCCTTCATTATATAAGGTGTATGAGCAAAGCTAAAAATATTGACTTATGACCCCCAGCAATGATGCATACTTTCAGTAGGCTTGACGTAACACATTTTGTTACTATGAGCATTTCCCTACAATTAGTATTAACTTTAAATGATCTGTCACAGATTAAAATAAGTCTCCTTCAAAAAACATGTATTCCTCACTTTTATACAAATTGCCTGTAAGCATAGAGCTTTAAAAAAGACTAGCCGTTCTTCGTAATATTCAAATAAATCATAGCTGAGCTTCTACTATTCAATTTAAATGATTAAATTATACTCCTGGATCTCAGTGTTTTTGTACACAACCATTATTAAGATTCATTCAAGTGCTGTTGTAGTTATCTTGCATTCAGTGGAGGAAAACACCACACATTCTTTGAAGTAACATTAAACTATAATGTTTTACCCTTCACCACTCAAATTCTTGTGGTACCATTAATTTATGGGTAAACACCACCACTTAAAAATATCTCATGTTATGAATGAAATGGTCACCTGTGGAAAATAACTTATAAAACAGAAAATGTGCCTTCATGGCACATTTAACAAAGATTTGAGCTTATTCAGACTTTTCAGTCTTGTTGACATATCACAGTTTGTAAGCTTTCATTTCTGTCAAGCCTTTAGCATAGGAAAACTCCCATTTGTGACACATTCATTAAAGAGCACAGCTTGACAAATATTGTCACACCTCTTGGGTTATTATCAACGTCTCTGTCTTTATTTCCATTCTTTTTTTCATATCATAGTTCACAGTCTTTCATTTTTCTCAAACTGTCAGTTTGTGCTGAAGTTCTTTAGTCTATTCAACCACGTTGTTCCAAGTGTCACTGTTGCAAACTTGGCAGTTTTCTCTCTCAAAGTAAATTGTTCTTTCCACTTATCTTCCACTGCTGCAGATTTGTCTTTGTCAGTTCAGTTGCACCATCTGATTTCTCAGTTAACTGCTTCAGTCACAGTGTTAACAGTCATACCTATTAGATGTATATTTAGAGATTTATAAATGCATGTACTTCTGTTTGCTAGTTAGATGCATATACACTTCTGTTGCTAGTATATGTAGAATAATATAGTCAGATGCATACATTTCTGTTTGCTAAAAAAGGGGTTCAACTGTTCTTAGCTGAAAAGCAACAAAAAATCAAATAAATAACTGCATTGATCTGAAATGTAACATGATTCAGGTTTTGTACAGCTTGAGAAGAATGCTGATAAGGATAAACTAAATATTCAGTTGTGTGTAACAAATTTCAAGTGAAACTGATGAGGACCCAGGTGCAAGACATAATTCACCTTGAAACAAGAACACAAAGGAGTTTATTAACAGACTGCATGACATCATCGAAAGACTGCTTTCACACACAAACATTTTCAAACAGGAAAGACTCCCTAAAACTTTAATAAGCAGACTGTATGACATCAGAAAATACAAAAGTAATGACTTTGAGAGTTCCCAAAAGACTGCTTTCATAAGAATATATATATGTGGGATGTAATCTGATTTCTTGGGAGATCTGTTAGATCTGCATATTGGAGAACACATTTTATGCTGTATGAAAAGCAACTTGAAGACCGTAAACTGTACATGTCGTCTGTTATATAGACAAGTAACTTTAATAGTTCTGCACAAGAAAGATAATATACTGCTGAAAAGGTTAATAATCTGCAAAGTTTATGTGCACTACAAGGCACTAAGACAAAAGCTGCAGTTGGCAGTATCAGTAAAATAAGACAAGACTTTCAATCAGTGACGTTCAATCATTCATTCTGTCATTTTGAATAACTTTTCAATGGCGAGCCTTGTCTGCATTTGAACACAGGGGGGAGTGGTGCCTTTGCCTTGTATAAGGTCACTTCAGTGAAAGTGCAGTAACTAACAATGTGAAGTTGTTCTATCTTGCCTTCATTCTCACTGATGGGTTCGGAGCCAGTCCTCAGCTCCAACTCTGCCAAATGCAAAAGCTTGAGGTCTTCGACCAGCTCGTGGCCTACTCCCTATCCCATGATGCACTGGTGCTTCCCTCAGATCTCGTTTGCCGCTTCAACAGATCGGGAGTGTTTCGACAGCTCTGGCCAGTAAAATTTAATGTTTTATATAAAAAGTGTTAGTTTAGCTTGATACTTAATTTTTCTTGTAGTTAGTTGTATTACTGTAGTTAGTTAGCTTTAAAACTTAAGAGTGTGTGTTTTTGGCTAGTTGTTACTGGCCGTGTTTTTATAGGCTGTTTGTTTCTTCTCGTCTCCCTCAGAATAACAACTTGTTTAAGTTAGAGGGTTGTTTAAATAGTTTTTTCTCCCTACCCTAAAGTGTGTTAAGCCCAGGTTTTGGGGCAGTAGTTGTCTGTAGTGTGTGTGTGTGTGTGTGTGTGTGTGTGTGTATGTGTGTGTGTGTGTTACAGATGTTGTAGAAGTTAGGCCCATTTTTTTTTTTTAATTAGGGCTATATTATATAATATTAAAGTTGTGCGAGAGAGATTAATAGTTTTTTGCCATGTCTCCACAAGAGAAAGCTAAATCTGGATTTAAAAAGTGTCCTAAATGTGGACAAAAAGTGTCGATGGTCACACAGAATGTGTTTATTGTTTAGGTCAGGTTCTCACCTACAGGAGAACTGTGCCATCTGTCATTCTTTCAGCTCTCGCATTCTTCATGAACGTAGGAGTAAACTAATAGCCAGGGGATTATTGAAGTCCTCTTTTCAGGAATCTTTAGATAAGGACAAATCACCGGACAAGCCTTCAAAATCCTCTAAGACTTTGTCTTACAAGTCTTCTTCTGGGTCGGAGCCAAAAAAGGGTTAATCAACTTCAAAACTGATTCAGACTGCCACCTAGGCTTCATTGCTTTCGGAGCTGGAGGTTGTTACTGTTAATAGAAGCCAATCCCCGATACTGGAGCCGGTATCTCCTACTTTAAAGTCTCCAGTCCTTCAGTCAGTGGCCTCTTCCATAGCTTCTTCCCAGTCCTCAAGACTCTCTGATAAGGATGTGGATTGTGTGGTGCAGAGGCTTCTGCAGACACCAGCACTAGCAAAAATTTTTTCAGGGCTGACCTGTGAAATTTCGGAACTGACTAGGAACCAGCCCATGACTTCTGTTCCTCCTCTGATTCGACTCAAGGTTTCGGAGCCGGAGTGTTCGAAGCTGATGATTGTGGAACCGCCAGAGCCGACACCCCTCCTGGGCCTGTCTGTTCCGACTACTCTGACTTCCTCGATACTGACCTTAGAGTCTGGGAGCTGACACCCCTCCCGGGCCTGTCGGTTCTGACTACACTGACTTCTTTGGTACCGACCTTAGAGTCTGGGAGCCAACACTTGGTGGTCGGGTCCGGAGAGGATAGTCATACTGATCTTTCGGTCCTGATTTTGCCTCTTGGTGCCTTGGCTCGGGTGAGTTTGACTCTTACCTCGGGCTCAGAGCCCACCGCTTCAGTGCCGGGGAGACTGCCTGTTTCTATGGATCCAGGAGTCTCTTCAGATCAAAGCCGGGGGGGGCCTTCAACGCCATAAGGAGAGTGTTGTCTCCTCGGGCATCCACATCATCAGTACCAGAAACCTCCTCCCCTAAAGCACCTGTGTCTGCCTCTGCTTCACTGATCCCTCAAAAGCGTAGAGACCCAGAGCCTCAGGTCGCCCCATTGGGTAAGCCCTGTTCTTCCGAGACCTCCCCAGAACCTCCTACTGAGGAAGTTCCCAGGAAGAGGCTTTGCAAGAGGAAGCATCTGGACTTCTCACAGGAATCCATCACATCAGCCACTGACTTAGATGAGTCAGAAGGGTCCCCACGGTCCCCCTCTGAAGATATCTCTTTCGGTGATATCTTGGAAATACTGAAACAGAGGGGTGGATGGAAGCCCATCAACCCTACTGATGATGAGTCAGTCCTCCTGAAGGCTTTTGGTTCTCAACCCTCCACCTCTTGGGTGTCTCTTGCTTTTGATGAACTGATGGACTTTGTTTCTTGAAAGATGTGGGAGTCCCCAGATACCATGGAACCTGTCCCTTGGAGGCCTAATAAATTCATAATGTCGCCCCATGACAAGGCTTTCCATACCAAAGGAGTACCCGTTGATGTTATGGTGGTGGCGGGAGCCACCAAGGAGGAGTTATCTGAGACCTCTACATCTGTTCATCCTCCTAATAGGGATTCTAGGATCATGGACAGATATGGAATGCGCATGTTTAGTTCAGTGGCTTTTGCTCTTCGATCCCTGAACTATCTTACACATTTTACTAGACTACACAGAGATCTCCTTAAGGAACTGGGAGATACTCTACAGGGTGCAGTAGTTGCGGGGGTGTCAGATAAGGTAACGTCACAGCTTGCTACCGTAAATTCCCTTATAAACTCTTCCATTCATCTGGTTTCATACGCAACTGATGGAACGAGCAGGGCTGCAGCGGGTACAGGAATTGCTCTTAGGTTATGCTCCTGGATGCGCTTATGTTCCTTAGCGGAGCCCTATAAGTCATCTTTTGCTAACACCCCTTTTGATGGTTCCTCCTTCTTTGGACCGAAAGTGAAGGAAGTGCTTACCAGGTGTGAGCAAGAAGGAAAGACTCTGTTTGCCATAGGAGTCCGTTTTTTCACCCCTACCAGACCTTACCCCAAAGGTCGGAAAAGTGGGGAGATATGGTTCCGTAAATCCCAAGGAGCTTTCCTTGACACACGTGGTGAAACCACCTCTAGAGGCAGAGGAGGGGGCAGTAATGGAAGACGCCATCCATGCAACAGAGGGGGCCCACAAAATCAGGGCGACAGAGATCAGTTCTTTGGAAAGCCCTATCAATGCTCTTGAAAGGAGCCCTATCTGTACATCTCTGGAGGCAGTCAGGGGATGCTTATCTTTGTACCCAGACACCTGGCTAAAGATAATAAAAAAACACTGGGTACAATGAGTCATATCCAGAGGATACTCCATTCCCTTTGCCAACCCACCCCCCCTTATGAGAAAAATCCCGGAAGTTCCACCCAGTCACAGGGAACAAGCAACCATAGACATTGCAAGGTTGCTAGGAAAAAGAGCCATCCAACCAGTCCCAGCAGACCAGAGAGGATCCAGAACTTACTCAAGGTTCTTTTTAGTTCCAAAGAAAACAGGGGACTGGAGACCCATTTGGGATCTCAGCAGATTGAACAAACCTGTCAAAAGAACAAAGTTCTGGATGGTCACGCTACAGTCCATACTTCCTTTTATAGGAAAAGACAATTGGATGTGCTCAATAGATCTCCGGGATACGTACTACCACATAAAGATGGCCAGACCATCCAGGGATCGTCTGCACTTTTGGCTGGGAGCCAGTTATTATCAGTTTCGAGCTCTGCCCTTTGGTCTAACTACAGCCCCCAGAGTATTCACCAAATGCATGGCAGTATTCACTGCTCACCTGAGACATTTAGGATTCCAGGTTTTTCCTGGACGACTGGCTCCTCACCACCACCACCACCAAGCATCAACTTGTACAAACAAGGGACACAACCTTAAATATTTGCAGTCAATTGGGTATTACCATAAACTTAGAAAAATCTGCCTTATCACCATCCAAACATACCATTTTTATAGGAGCAGATCTGGACACTCTCTCCATGACCATAAAGCTTCCACCAGAAAGAGTTTGTGACCTTTGAGAACAAGTCTTGAACTCATGTCAAAACAAAAAAGCCCAGCTTCAATGGTGCTCAAAATATTAGGGAAAATGGCGGCAGCAATCATTGCCATTCCTTTTGGTTGAATGCATATGCGTATACTGCAATGGCTCCTATTCACACAGTGGTCCCTTCAAGAACTTCCAATATCACACCCGATTATAGTAATACATTCATGCAAGAAGGATCTTCAGTGGTAGCTGACTCCTCATCAAGTAACAATAGGTCGTCCCTTTGTTCTACCCACTCCTGTTGCCTCAGTGCCCACAGACGGCTCCCTGATAGGGTGGGGGGGGGGCATTTTCAGGGAAGGACAGCCCAAGGCACATGGGAGAAACACGAGGCTCACCTGCATATCAGTGTCCTAGAAATGAGAGTGGTACTACTAGCATTGCAGTCCTTTCAAGACTTTCTTCCTCTATGGACTATTGCAATACAGACAGACATGTCGGTGGTCTGGTACATAAACAAACAAGGAGGAACCAGATCCTACCCCCTATGTCGATAGGCCCTGAGAGTATGCAGTGGGCAACGTCCACCCAGCGCTTTCTGATAGCAACGCATATTCCGGGGAGATCCAGTGTGATAGCAGACAAATTGAGCAGAGCAATTTTATTGCCTCACGTATGGTCCCTGAAACAAGAAGTGGTAGAAAGGATATTCCGCTGATGGGGCCAAGCTTGCTGCAATCTCTTTGCAATCCCCACTATCACCAAATGCAGCAACTACTTTGCCCTAATCCCCACTTTGGGGGATGCTCCAAGGGACGTGCTCGTACACAATTGGCCCCCGGGTCTCTTTTATGCTTTTCCCCCATTTCCTCTGTTACTCAAATTTTTACAGAAAGCCAAGACTCTGGGAAGGACCATCATTCTAATAGCCCCTTATTGGCCTCGTCAGATTTGGTTCCCCGTCCTTCAGCCTCATCTACTGGAAGAAGTATGGCTCCTGGACCCAGTTCTAGATCTTTTGATTCATTCATCAGGGACTCTTCATCCTGCACTTCATACCCTCAGATTGGCAGCTTGGCTGCTCCAATTCCCAGAATAACCAGGTTCCAGAATCTCTCATCTGCAGCTCAGGACATCATAACATCCTCTTATAACTCATCTATCAGGAAGTTATACCTTAGTAAATGGAAAAGATTTTCCATATGGGCATCCCAAGACAATATTGATCCGTATTTGGCTTCAGTTGCATCCATTTTAGAGTTTTCAACCAAGCTTTTCAATGAAGGGGCAGCTGCAGCGACCATTAGGGTTCAGTTAGCAATTTCTAATTTTCATATTGGCTATCGGGGGCTTCTGTCATGTCCCACAGACTTTCTGAAGCCTTTCTTAAGGGTCCTGTCCATTTGAGACCACCTGTTAGATCCCTAGCTACACCATGAAACCTAAATTTTGTTCTTTCTCGAATCATTTTAAACCCATTTGAACCAGTCTCATCTTGGGACTTGAAATACTTGTCATAGAAAACCATTTTTCTAGTAGCTGTTACTTCTGCTTGAAAGGTTTCAGAATTACATGCCTTGTCCATTAAACCCCCTTACTTGATTTTTCACAATGATAAGAGTCCCGCTGAGGACAAATCCATCATTTTTACCTACGGTTTGTTTGGAGACAAACCTCACCCAGACTATAAAATTACCTGTTTTTTTCCCCAAATATACGAATAGGATGGAACATATGCTGCACAAACTTGACGTCCATAGGCAACTTCGATTCTATTTAGACAGGACTAAAGACATTAGAAAGTCAGATCAGCTGTATGTTTCCTTTTCAGATTCAAAGAAGGGTACTACTGTGGTGAAAACCACGTTGTCAAAATGGTTATCAGATTGCATTTCTTTTAGATATAGCTCTGTCCACATGCCATTAAATCATAAAGTAAAAGCCCACTCAACTAGGGCTGTTTCCACATCTTCAGCCTTTCTGGCTAAGCTACCAATAGATTCCATTTGTGCAGCAGGCACATGGTCAAGACCTCATACCTTTATTACTCATTACAAATTGGATAAGGCCTCCAAGGACAGGGCCTCTTTTGGTTCCACGGTTCTGAGGAATATATTCCCGTGAGCCACCCAAGAAAGATGGTGCTTGGGACGCTAACCCATCAGTGAGAATGAAGGCGAGATAGAACAACTTCACATAAAGAAGTTATGTATTTACCATAATGCTCCATGTGAGTTGTTCATCTCGCCTTCATTCTTATGTTCCACCCACCAATCCCCCTACCAAAATTTTTTTTCTTGAGGACCAGGAAATTGAGATGAATCTTGGTGATATTTAGTCCTTATTTACTGTATTCTTGATTTCTTACTGGGGTATTTACCTAATCAGTTTAGTTGGCTGCAAACAAGATCTGAGGGAAGCACCACTGCATCATGGGATAGGGAGTAGGCCACGAGCTGTTCAAAGACTTCGAGCTTTTGCATTTGGCTGAGTCTGAGCCGAGGATTGGCTCCAAACCAATCAGTGAGGATGAAGGCGAGATGAACAACTCACGTGGAACGTTATGGTAAGTACATAACTTCTTTTTTATGTACGCGATTGAGTCCAGAATGGGAGCACTTCAATTTCCACAGTTTGCAGCTGTACAGTTCCTCAGATGTCTGCATCTAGAGAAGGACTGCCGTGCAGAAAGTAAGCAGTGCCATAAATTCTCCAGGTTGGTGACGCTTAAAGTTTGAATTTGCCACTGTCAACTTTGTTTCACAAGCTTTTCAAGTAACTGCTAAAGTTTTCCGACCATCTGCATTGCTCAGAAGTGGCCAGCTGAAGTTTTCATGGCCTTTGGTAAGCAAATTTTTGTGGTTACATAACAGCATGAATGCTATAAATCAGGCTAGTAAGAAATGTAAACAGAATTTAGGACAGGTAAATGTACATGCATTGAGTAAAGGTAGTAAACACAGGATTAGTACTATTAATGTGTCAATTTTAGACAGACTACAAAAGCTGTGTAAACAGCATATTAGCAAAGGTAAAACCTTATTAGGGCAAGTTGACAGGAAATATGTAAATGGATTACATTTGACTGGTATCAAACAGAAACATGATTGGTATGACAGTAAATGTTTATTGTGCAAGTCATATGAAACTGCTTTCTGTGTGCAGTATCATAAAAAATACAGTTCAGACCATTGTTAATGGCAAACAACCAGATAAGGGTCATACACTTGCATTATGTCATGTCACCACATGTGAAAAGTTAATTTCTAATTTCAGAGTTACAACAGCAGTCATGTCATTTATTGACAGAATCTTCTGTACATCTTGTTAGACAAAAGTGGCATTAAACCACTGCACAGTACAAAACAGATAAGAACAGAGACAAGCTCCATGGTGAACTGACAAAAAGATTTAACAAACTTCTAAAAGACAGTGTGAGTTCAGAAAGTTTAGACAACATATGCAAACACTTTTTCAGAAGTGCATAAGAGCTTTAGAGTCAGCAGAACAGAATACTGAGAAATGTCAGACAGACCGTACAGAATCACAAGACAAAAATAATCTGGTTAGTAAAGAGTTAAAGCAACAACAGTTAGGTACACTAATAAAAAAAATAATTTACAACATTCTACTTTAAGTTTAGAAAATAGTTAAAGTATACTGCAGGATCCGATGTGGAGACAGATGCATTACTTAGATGTTTCTGAATTTTTATTCCCAAATGTTTTAAAACTTTCATTCAGTTAAAGCAAGACACTTAAATGGTGATTTTGAAATCATTTCAAATAACTAAACAGTTTTAGGGCATAAAAATCAAATGACAGCATTTAAAAGCAGTAAAGACATGAGGTCACAAGGCTGACATGCATTTATTTTCTTTTCACCTAAAGTGCATCTGTTTAAAATGCACAGGAGCAAAAGACAGGCAACAGCAAATGTAAATATATGTGTTTTAAGCTTGTGTTAGTTAAGCCAATATCTATTTTGTTTCTTACAATATTTTGTAATTGTGTAATAGCATTAAGATATAGCAGAGACTACAGCAAAAGCAGTATTCAAAAGCAATGTTATTAATATAAGGTTGTACCGAGTACATAATACTGCAAATAAAACCCAAGTTTAAAATTATGCATAGTTATGCAAATTACAAATACTTACTATAGTTCGAAGCGTTTTAAGAACTGTATTCTAATATAAAGTTGCAAGTGTGTTAATAAATGACTTAAGGTAAAAAGAGTGCTTAAAGGGTTACAGAGTCTGGAATGTGCAAAAATAAAAAAAGTAAGAGATATTGTTTTATTTGAGCTCTGGTCTTCCCAGACTGAGATGGGTAGTTACAAGGAATTTTGGAGAAATAAAATGTTACTGGTACTGAAATTTATAAGGTTAAAAAGCAAAACTGGTTGGCAGGCCAGGTTGGCTTATGTTTTTCTGAAATATTCATCTTCTTTCGGCTGTTCCCGTTAGGGGTCGCCACAGCAGATCACCTGTTTCCATTTCTTCCTGTCCTCTGCATATTGCTGTGTCACACCAACCACCTTCATGTCCTCTCTCACAACATCCATAAACCTTATCTTAGGCCTTCCTCTTTTCCTGTTACCTGGTAGCTTCATCCTTAGCATTTTTTTCCCAATATACTCCGCATCCCTCCTCAGCACATGTCCAAACCAACGTAATCTTGCCTCTCTGGCTTTGTCTCCAAACCTTCCAACCTGGGCTGACCCTCTAATATACTTATTCCTAATCCTGTCCACCCTCGTCACACCCAGTGCAAATCTTAACATCTTTAACTCTGCCACATCCAGCTCAAACTTCTGCCTTTTGTCAATGCCACTGTCTGCAACGCATATAACATAGCTTTTCTCACTACTGTCTTATAGACCTTCCCTTTCACTCTTACAGGTACTCGTCTGTCACAAATCACTCCTGCATTTCATGCAGTCACGTTTTTCTAAAATATTATTGTTACTAAAACATAATTAAGTATTCACATGCAGCACTATGCAAAAGTCTGCAAAAATCCTGTTTGGTAATTGTAATAAAATGTTACAATTGTGCATACATGCCATTAATAATCTGCAAGTAAATGATGCGGGTCACTTGACAAAAAAGGGGAGGGTACAAATACCTACTAGAAGTAGTAGATGTATTTTCAATTTTCACAGCATAAAGCAAATAAACTATACTACAATAAAATGCTGCATATTACAGGGGGGAAGGGCACTATTCTACACTGACTGTGTAAACAGTACTGCAGAAGGGACTAAAATAAAGGTACAAGAAAAAACATATTGGTCTGTGTGAATGATTCAGTAATTATTAAAAGACAACCATGCCTTTTTATGGTCATTAAGTGATTAAGGTGCCATCAATATGTACACTAGTGAGACAAAAATATCAAAAATACATTTTAATGTTTCAGTAATGTTTAATTAGCATCCTTCAGTACTGAGTTTACATTACAGTCCATGTATGTACAAATACAAAAACGTTCTGTACAACAAATGATTTAATATGTAAACAACATTATTCAGTATGTAAACCATGTTTCTACAACACTCTGTAAATCTGTATAAATAGGTTTGCTGTTAAGTTTTAAACTATTCACAGAAATTGCTCCTCAGTTCATTTGTATGTTTAGTAACAAGTCAAAGCTTGACATTTATGACATATGTTTGTTCAAAAAACAAGACTGCAATATGTTTGCAATAATATCCACAAGCATTGTCAATGTAAAATTACTGTATAGAGCATCACTGTATAGAGTCATATTCAGCAATTGCAAAATATATATGATAACTGGTAAAACATTTTTACAGAATGGTCTTCAAAAGAAAAAAGTTGTAAAATAGTTCATCCAAGTCTAATAGTAATTGTTATCATTGTGTTAACCATATAAAACTGTGTTTTAACTTGCTGCATCAAAAGAAAACTAAAGGTTTTGTTTCCTAATGTGTTTAACGTAATCAGTGTTTAAAAAAACAAAAACAGACGGAAATGTTAGATCTATATTTAGAGATTTATAAATGCATGTACTTCTGTTTGCTAGTTAGATACATATACACTTCTGTTGCAATAGTATATGTAGAATAATATAGTCAGTTAGAGGCATACATTTCTGTTTGCTAAGAAAGGGGTTAAACTGTTCTTAGATGAAAAGCAAGGGAAAAAAAATCAAATAAATGACTGCATTCATCTGAAATGTAACATGATTCAGGTTCTGGTACAGCTTGAGAAAAATGCTGCTAAGGATAAGCTAAATGTTCAGTTGTGTGTAACAAGCTTCAAGGGAAACAGATAAGGAATAAAGTGCAAGACAACTGACCTTGAAACAAGAACACAAAGGAGCTTATTAGCAGACTGCATGACATCATCGAAAGTCTGCTTTCACACAGAAACATTCTCAAACAGGAAAGACTCCCTAAAAGTTTAATAAGCAGACTGAATGACATCAGACAATACCAAAGTAATGACTTTGAGAGTTCCCAAAAGATTGCTTTCATAAGAATCTATGTATGTGAGATATAATCTGATTTCTTGGGAGATCTGTTAGATCTGCATATTGGAGAACACCTTTTATGCTGTATGAGAAGCAACTTGAAGACAGTAAACCCTGCAAAACTGTACATTATTGTATGTGTTGTCTGTTATATAGGAAAGTTACTTTAATAGTTATGCACAAGAAAGATAATATACTGCTGAAAAGGTTAATAATCTGCAAAGTTTATGTGCACTACAAGGCACTAAAACTAGGTACTAACATGAAAGCTGCAGTCGGCAGTATCAGTAAGATAAGACAAGACTGTCAATCAGTGGCAGTCTTGTAGTATCAGTAAGATAAGACGAGACTGTCAATCAGTGACATTCAATCATTCATTCATAGGTTCATAGGTAGATACAAGGCTGTCTGCCCTAGGGCATTTATAAGCCTAGCCAGAGTGTATTTGGCTTCCGCTTCCCTATTAGATTAGCCTACTGTGCCTCTGAAAAGTAGGTCACAGAAGGTACCCTTTTAACATTAGTTTACCGTGCCTCTGTCTAGCAGGGACACAGGAGAGACCCCAGTGGTGAATTTGCGATTTCCCATCCATGCGTCCAAATTTCGCTTGAAGAGGGTCAGCGAGGGGCTCTGTCTAACATGAATTGGGATTTTATTCCAGAGTGAGGGGAGCCTCTGGGAAATGAATCTGTCCCTCCAGCATGTCTTATTTATTTTTGTGCTGAGGTTTAGGTCCCTGGAGCGTGTAGCTCTAAGGGACTTGGATTTTTTGAGGTGGAGCATGTCCATTAATTCTGGGTTTGACATAGCTTTATACGTCAGGCATAGATCGCCTCTGAGTAGGCGGTAAGCAACTGAGTAGAGCTGGAGTTTCTTTAGTCGAGCTGCATAGGACATCTGTTTGTAGCCCATGATCCTCTTGGTGAGGTACTTTTGGGGTCTCTCCAGTTGCTGCAGGTATCGGGTAAGGTACATCCCAAAAGGGGCATTGTATTAAATTATGAGCCTGATGAGTGACGAGTAGAGGGGCACAATGACCTCTCTTGATCTAGATGCGAACCCTTTCGTGATAAGGTGGGCTATATAGAAGGTCTTTCTAACCACTTTGGCAACGTGATTATCAAAGGAGAGATTACTATCTACGTTGGTCCCCAAATCTCTAATTATTTCTTCCGTACTTAATGGATTACCACCTAAGTGGTAATTTGTGGCCACCTTGTTTTTCCCCAAAGGGGATGACTGTGCACTTTTTAGCATTTAGCTTGAGGCCGTGGCTCTGGCACCAAGCATCCGTCTCTGTGAGACCCTTTTGGAGGATGCTTGTGTCAGCTGGAGATTCGATTATGGCCCCCAGTTTGCAGTCATCTGTGAACTTTGTCAGCCATAATCCCCCCGTGTTAGCCTGAACCTCAGAGAACTATATACCGAACAAGAGAGGTCCCAGAACTGAGCCCTGTGGTACGCCACTTGTAATTGGTTTGGATTCGGACATGGCACCTGCGATTCTGACCATGTGGGTTCTATCTCTGAGCCAGTTTGCAACCCATCTTGTGATATAGGGGTTGATATTTAAGCTTAAATAGAAAGCTTAAAGTCACTTTGGTAATCAGGTGGTACGAAAGCTTAAAGTCACTTTGGTAATCAGGTGGTACGACTGTTACCACTGTGACTGAAGCACTTTGTACTTCAGTCACAGTGGTAACAGTCGTACCACCTGATTGCTCAGTTTTTGTTTCAGTCACAGTGGTAACTCTCTTGTTTTCTCAGTTGCTTCATCAGAACTGTCAAACTCCAACACTTTTCCATTGCACAATGTCGTTATTGTTGCAGGGAGTTACACTGTAAAATGCAGTACTTTACATTCCTTCTTTGCATCAACAAGTCAGCAGTGGCTGTTGATAGTAACCTTTGGATAATCTTTCTCAATAAACATTGTTCTCCCTGCCATGGTCACTTTCCTGCACAGTTGCAATAATAACCACAAGATTTGAACTGTTACAAACAAAAATATAGTCACTGTTGTAGGCATTCTGTGCCTGACCTTCGTTTCTAGCATTGGCAACATTTTTCTGCTTCAACACTCAGGAACTTGTTATTAAAATATGTCCATTACACTGGTCTACCTTTCACATAGTACAAAAATAATTTACTTATTTTCTTTCTGGAAAACCATATAGAATTAAATGCTGTTTTCTGCTTTATAACTCCAGCCCATTGAGATGCAGTTTAGTTTGAGCAAGTCTCTTAACTATCCCTGCATCCCTTGTCTTTAGTCTCTGCCTTTTGCTGCCTACATATTTCCATCATCTCCTGTTGGCCTTGCTGGTGAGCAGCTATTTAAGTAGTTGCAAATTTGAGAATTTTCATAAAGATTTCAAAACTTCAGTGAAATTCCATAGTCCAGTTCTTGTTGCCCCCAATCTATTGGCTACCTGACTGATATTCAGCCTCAACACTTGTTTAGTCTGTCTAGTGAGTTGACTTGAACTCCAAAACTTGCTCCTCTTCAGAGTATTCCTTTTCCACTACACTATCCATGTCTTCCACAGCTAATCGCTGAGCACTTTTTCCTACTTTTTTTGCTACAAATCCTGACACAACTTTAAATACCTTTACTAAGTGATTTTCACTCTGATTTGAATGGAACATCCCTGCAAACCTCAGTCAACACTGCACATGTATCATGACCTTTGATATACAGCATGGTTGGAGGCCAGTATGCACTTGCTTAACTAACAGGCAGTGGACATGAAATGTTGGGTTTTTCTTTAAATCTTATTTCATTCAGCAGGCAGTGATTCTTCACAGTAGAGTCTATAGCACTTGGATATAGTCATTGACAATAACTTGCATCCATCACTGCAGCTGCCTGCCCCTACAGATATAGATTGTCTATTTGTTCTGTTGTTGACCTGATATGCTCGCCTTTTTAATAAGGTTCACATAGGGATAATGTTTAAAGATTTGTAGGACTGCTGTCCATGACTGTGGGCAAGCCATGAAGAGATTGGTGTTAAGTAACTGGAGGTGCTGCTGCTTTGGTGCCATTATTTGTGAAAAGTGGCACAGAAGATGCACGTATGCAGATGTGACATTTGCTATAATTTTGCTTTACAGTACTAAAGCTGTGGTATTTATACCACAAGGGTGAGTACTCCCAGTTATAGCCTTTTCCCTTGTATTTGAAGTCATTCTCATTAACTGAAACTGGAAAATGTACCTTTCTTTGCAGTCAAGAACATTGTCAAATCTGTGTTGTTTTTATTTTCCCCTTGTAGATCACACTGAAAATTCCTGCAGTGAATGTACATTTTAAACTGTCGTCTCTGCTGTCTACCCTTTCTCATGCTGCAGTCATCCATGAGATAAGAGGCATTACCCGATGCTTTTTAAATGAAGTTACAGATAAACATGGTGAAAAGGAATATGTGTTGAGTACAGAGGGAATAAACTTACCACAGCTGTTCAAGTATGCAGATGTAAGTGACTCATTGCATAGACACAACATTTTACAACAACATGGTAAGACTGAACTTGACTTTACTGAGATTCATATTAGGTATTATTATTATTATTTTTTTTTTTTGCTATCATCTCATGATTTCAGGGGACTGCAGTATTCCACGGTTATGTAGCTGAATGTTTTTGTCTAGTGAAGTGCCACTGTACATGTGATTTTTTTTCATAAAGTGATATTTAGCAGCAGTTTTTCTAGCACACTTGCTTTACAGCGAGACTTTTGTATGATGAAGCTGAAGGAGTTCATTGTTTACAAAACAAGGCATCCATTTAAAAGTTTCTTTGGCTGGAGTAAAAGATTGAGAAGATGTGTCAGATGTTAGCTTTGAATGGTGATATGCCTGTGTTTTATTCATGTACTGTTTTGCTATTACTATACTACCTGAAGCTACTCTAAGGTGTATACACAGAATTTTTACTTGTGTGTATTTGTTGGGTTGAGCTTCAGTGCTTGTTATAGCTCCTTTAAATTAAGTTGACCGGGAGGCACTGACCCAAACAACTGTCATTATCCTACATTTTAAATGTTAAACTATCGTGTACATGCTAGCAGTGCCTGCATCTTCCATGGCAGCTGTGCAGACTGACATGAAAAAGCTTAAGTCCACCTCCCTTCATTTCTAGATTTCATTGGGAAATGTAAAAAGAATTTGTATGAGTCATTTTAAATGCATAACAGCCACTATCTTCAGTTTTAGGGGTGAAACTGATAGATTAGCTGTGCAAATGAGTATTTCTGTCTTACTTGTATTTCATAAAGTAGCTGAGTACATTGTTGCTATGCAGTGCTGAGTTTTTCAGCCAGCACATTGGATTGCTTAATGCTCAATTATCATTGCTTATGTTTTGCTGATTTTGCATGATATTTAAGTTCTCATCCATCAAGTATGATTAGCTTGTTTAAGGTGGGGAGTGGACATACAAGCTTGTCACATTTTACTTTTTGTGTGACAGTGATTTAAGTTGTAGCATCACAGAAAACATATTTTTTGTGTATGTGCTTCCTTTTCTGTAAGCACTTGGCTGGTGATTAATGTTTCCCTGTTCTGTAGATCGAATTTCATACAAGAAACTCAAAAGTCAACTTGTGGCAGCCCTGATCTCAGAAACAGCAGAAAGTCATACAAGTGTATGAAGCTGTATGTCTGTGAAGTATGTCCTCTGTGTCATTGGAAGTAATCTGCTTAATAAAAATGGCCGATTTCCTAACAAAATGAGACGTTTTATTTTGAGTTTCTTAACATTGCAGAATTTTCCTGTTAAGCACAATCTAGGAGTATAGGTGAGGAAAAACAAGAGGTAAGAGGAATGTGAAATTTTAGAGCTCTTTGTAGCGTTTAGAGATGTACTACATGCATATTAAATAGGTTTTCAAAGTAGATAAACTAGAAATTATTCTTATGAGGCTGGAAGAGGTTTAGTATTAAACTAAGTGACAACCACAGAACTGTATTTTGTAAGACTGTGTTTAGTGTTTCCTGGAAACCCAATTAAAGGGGCACGATTTTTTTTAGTGTTTATTTTTGTAATAATTTTCCCTCTTCTGCCTTGTTGATCATCAGGCTTTCCCCTATTGGATTTGAGTCAGTTCATTCATTAGTGATAGGGATTCACTACATCCATTAGCAAAAGGAATATCTAAAGGGGCCATCCTTTAGGCAAGCACTGAGGAGTTTGTGCTGGCAACCCAACAACTAGAGCATGTTGTGTGCAAGTCCTAACCCCACCTTTAGACAGGGATACAGTTCATTCATTAGTGATGGGAATTCACTACATCCATTAGCAAAAGGAATATCTAAAGGGGCCATCCTTTAGGCAAACACTGTGGCAGCCCAACAGCTAGAGCAGGTTATGTGCAAGTCCTAACCCCACCCTTAGACAGGGATACAGGTTACCCATGTCACTGTATGGACTCAAAACGCTGTGCACTTGGGAGTACGCGCACCTGTGCACTTTTCTAATGAGGCCACTCATCAGGCAGTGGCTGGATGAGCTCTCAGCTGTACCCCTGACTAACCTACTGCGCCACTTCTGCTCCTCCAGGGTATTGTGGATGTTTGCATTCTGCAATGACTCACTGTTCCCACAATGGGCATTTCCATCTTCCCCTGCTAGTGGAATCTAGTACATGAGCTGTTAATGAGGTAGGGTCTCCTGGGCCATCTGCACTAGGAAAACTGTGAACTGTAAGTTTATGGTATATATTGGTGGTGGGTAAGTTTACATGGGTGCTTCTCTTATTTATTATAATACTGTTTTTTTGTTTTTTTTTTTTTGCATATCCTTATATTTCTACTGAGTATGTTCCTGCTGGTGTGTTTGTTGTGTTTCTGATGTAAATAGAGCTTTCAACTTTGTTTTACTTTAGTTACTTTTTTGTAGCTTATTTTTTATTTATTTTTATTTAACTTAATTTAAATTTTTTTATTAATTTAATCTTTTTTCTATAAACTGTCATTCATATAGTTCGAGCCTGAGTATCGAAATTTTGTACAGTGATGTGCACTTTTTCCTCTGTGTTGATCTGTATGACAATAATGTTTACTTTGACTTACTTTGACTTGATAGTCGTGGCTTCATCTGTCTGTGTTGCTGGTGCCATTTTACCAACTGTACCCCACTGCTCAAACCTTTCAGAAGATGGCTGTGTCTTAATTTTTAGAGCCAAACCGGTCCCATGCTTAAACGTAGTACTTTGACACAGATTATCTGTGCATGATTTGTTGCAGCTCCTCATATGAGAGGACTGCTGATGGCAGTGGTATTGATGCCCCCACCCAGGATAACATTTTTAAAATTTAATAAATACAGTTTCCTGCACTTGTGTGTTCTCAAAACTGATAGGGATTAGAACTGATTAAGGTGTTTGAAAACATGTTTGTTTCAGATTTTGCATTATAGTTAGAGGTTGTTTGCTTAGCTTATTATCGATATTCTGCACTTTTCCTAACACCGTGTCACCTGAATTTTGAGAAGCACTTTCTGAAGTACAGTCTCAGAAAAGACTGTCTTCTGATGAGCAGCTGACTTGTTAGTCACAAGGTCAGGCGAGTCCGTGTAGGCTTTTTTGCTCCTGCTTTTAAATCTTTGAGCTTTGTTATTTCCACTATTGGGCTTCAGTTAATTCTTTTCTGCTTTGGCTTGCTTTTTTTAATCATATGCCAGTCTAACAGATGCCCTGACATTGACCAAATGTACATTAGTTGCTTCCTCTCCCCACTTGCACATAACAGTCTGGGGTGTGGAGGCCGTAGAAGTAGTACCCTCCCCCCTTTGGGCTTTGGTATCATTGTAGAATTTGAAGTTGTAGATGAGTTATTCTAGATATTTATTTTATTATTTTTATTTGTATTATATTTATTTGCTAACCAGGTGTACACTCTAGGTGCAGGTCATCTTTTCAGAGGTACCAGATCAGTGTTTGGTAAAGTGACTTAGAGTCACATAGTATGTAAATGAAGACTGTGGTAATCAAAACCAAGGACTTCAGAGTGAAGATCATTAGACACTGAGAGCCACAATATGTTCAAATAGATGAATAGGAGTAGCAGCAGAACCAGCCTTCCTAGAAGAATGAGTCTTTGTGGAGATCCTAAGATATGTGAATCCACTCTGAAGTGGTGTTCTGTATTATACTGTGTGCATAATAAGCTTAATGTCTCTCTTGGTTGGAAGCTTCGACGATCACTCCTTTGAAAAATGTTAAGGATACCATCTTTCTGGGTTGAAGCCCTGACTGTGGCACAGATGACCAGGGTTTGATTACTATTCCAGGCCCTGGAGGAGCCAGGAATGGAGAGAATGGGTGTCACTCACCTCTCATGAGGGGCAGGGGGATTTGCACAACTAAGGGCACACAAGGTGTTGTGATTTCCATGGTGGAGATTGTGTGGGGAGGGCAGGGTTGGTTGAAGAGAACATCCATAGTAGAAGTCAGGGGTCAGCCTTTGAGTGTCTCCTCCTTGGTGCTTAGCAGAAAAAGCTTGGACCACACAGATTGGCTGCTCTCAGTCATCCTTCACCATGGTCGTAGGAAATGAATGAGTTGACTCGCTGGGAGGGGGCTGATGATCAACAGCCATTAATACCACAGCATGCTAGCAGTTTGCCTCAGCCACAGGTAGGTGACTTTGCTCTGGTTATTTGTTGTACCTCAGAGAGGAAAAGAGAGCAAAACAAAGAGGGGAAAAAAAGTTAGCTGCAGACAGACATTCACCCACTAGACAGACTTCCAGAGCTGTTAAACATCCTCACAGTGAGTGTAGCTAGTGTTCCTCTGCCATGGATCTCGGCATGATTAACAGTAAAGGGAAGAGTAGCCTTGTACTATCATCATCTGCTTCCATGCAGCAAGAAGCATAGTGTTGTCAGTTGATCTTCCTCTGGAGAACACATGAAAGGAGCTGATAAATATGCAAGCTGGTAAAAAAAATATTTTTTTTCTAATTACTTATTTAGAGAACAGTTATAACTGTTCTGTTAATGTCCTTTCATTCAATGGTCGCAGTATTGTTTACCTATGGGATTACCTGCCTTGGGTAGCCCGACTTCTGGCCAGTATACAAAAGTCTGCTGTTGTTTTAAAATACGCTGGTATGCTGCTCACATAGCATAGGACATAAAGGTGATGTTGAGATGTACTATCCTCAGAACGTTTTTGCCACCAGTCCAAACACTTCTATTGATTATTAGCCAGAAAGCCTACATCCTTTACCTCCAGTTCAAATGCATTTTCATTCTCCAGTTGAATGCCTACATCTTCTTTGCTGAAGTCCAAGCTGTTCCAGAGAAGTACCCCATTATGTTTTTCTTGGCTTTTTGTTGCTTCTCGGGGTTAATGTCATCCAGGAAGGGTAAATTCTAGTGTAGGAGACAGATTCCCCATAAAGACCTCCATGGTAAGAATTTATTTTGTCTGGGAGCCTCTCGTGACCATACAGTGTGTTCTGTTTGTCAGGCTTTCATACCAAAGATCCTGCATAGTAGGTTTTCTTGCCTTGCTTTGTATCGAGAACCAGCACCTTAAGCTTCTTGCTAAAGATACCAAGGAAGGAACTTCCAGCCCCGAGGGCCAGCCGTTAAGGGAGAAGAAGGTTAAAAAGCTAAGACCGAAATCTTCTGCTTTCAAACCTCCATCGGGAGTTTCTCCTGAGACCATTGAGAATCTGGAGTTTCACCCGGCTTTGTTGTTTGATTCCTCTGCCGCAACCAGGCTGGAGGCCGGCGTGGATCCATCTTGCAGCATGTCCAATGAGGCTTTGCAGGTGTCCATTTTGGATGTTCAAGGGGAACCACAGTTGATTATTTCCGAGGGGTCCAGGGTGTTCCACAGATTTTATTTAAGGAGGAGGTTCCTACTACGATTATTGAATGCTGTCCTGGACATACCTCTCAACCTGGAAACATTAAAAATCTGGACAAGGCCCATGAAAAATAGGTACAAATCTGTATGTTGATTAACATCTAATTTGCATGCATAATTACGTAACCCCACCCACTCCAATGGAATTGTGGGATACCAACTTTCAAACACAAACTGAAGAACAGACAACCAAAATATGGCACCAGAGTTCCCCTGCAGCCATTTCAATGTTCCAGTACCTGGCTGTTTCACCCCATTTACCATAAACACTAATGTGTGCATACTGCTTTACTTCTACAATGATTATTTGGATTTTATTTTTACATTTTGCAACACAATAATGCACAAACAGTAACAAACATCTGCTTAACAAAGCAATACTGCCTCACCATGAAAATAAACTTGGCATTAAAACTTCTCTGCCCTTGAAAGTCACATTCATTGAAACAGCATTGAAACCCACACCACATCCAAAGAAAATGCATCTGGCCAGTGGTGGATAAAGATTACCTTTGGGCTGACATACATGTGTTTTTTGATGCACCTTCCTGATTGTATTAAATTATATTCCTTGTATTCTTAAAAGCTATATTCCTTGTATAGTACAGCACACTTGTTAGAGCGCATTTTAAATTTGTTTTGAACATTTTCCCAGTAAGCAGTGAAACAAAATGCACAAACCAATAATGACAAAACTGCCCAGTACCCCAATTCAAAACATTTCCATCATTACAGCCTTAGTCAAACTTTACAATCCACCAGTATCCATAAATATGCACAATCTCTGCAAAAGGAAAAGTCATCTAAATAATTCACATTAAAGAGATCTGTAAGTAATGAAGAGCTTGTTGCTAGCAAACAACTTTATATTTCATTGCTTCATCTAAAAATAAAGTGCCTGTTGCCCTTGTGGAATAAATTGCCTATATTGCATTAAAAATGGTAAGCTATTAATATTGCAATAGGGAATGGATGGCAAACTGTTACTAGGTATCTCCATTCTCCTCCAAAGAGGACGTTCTTAGGACTACAGATTCCACACCCCAAAAGTACACAGTGCAGTATCAGCAATCTAGCTACATAATGTAGGAGTAGAAGCCACAGCCTCCTGCATTAAAAGCAAGTATTCTACCTGTTGTGCTACTAATGAAAACAGACTTCACATAAGCAGCAGTAAAGTTCTATCCCCCTGAAAAACTATGCAGCACAAGACATCTGGAAAAAGCCAAAATTTATGGGGGGGGGGGGCAACGGCCAAAATCAGGGACACTTTTTAAACATTGCTTGTATAATCCTAGAAAAGTTGCTAGTATAAAATGTTCTGTGTTTCTATGCACTACCTGAAAGACAGGATGACTGAAACTTTAAAGGGACATCATTAGTTACTGAATTCAGTTCTCACTGATTTGCCAGAAACCACAAATTTTAAGAGGAACAGACCACAAGTTTAAACTATATTATCTGCAGTAAGCAATAATACCACAAAGCAATTGACTTTTGTATTAAGCAATACCACACACAAAGAAATTGACTCCTGCAGTAAGCAGTACCACACAAAAAAATCAGAAGCTTAACAGAAAAAGCAATACACTTCTGCAGACTGCAGTTTCTTAATTAGAAGCTTATTAGAAAAGCAATACACTTCTGCAGGCTGCCATTTCCTGTTTCAACTTAAAGGAAAAGCATTAAAGCATTGCACTTCTGCAGACTGCAGTTTCTCAATTAGAACTGAAGCTTAATAGAACGGAAAAGCAATACACTTTCTTGGATAAAGGGAGGTTTCTTTGTTCACCAGTGGCAGTGGGGAGCTTGGAGCAGCCTATCTATCCCTGGAGGAGTGTTCCCAGCACAAGAATCTGGTAGTCTGTTGCAAAAAAGAAAAAAAAAAGAAAAATTATCCTTGTTTCTCATCTTTCCTGACCTAGAGTAGTCCAAATACAGGCTTTGCTGTATTCTGAACTTTTGGAAAGTTCCTGTGTTGCCCATTTCCTTTCTTGGATAAAGGGAGGCTTCTTTGTTCACCAGTGGCAGTGGGGAGCTTGGAGCAGCCTATCTATCCCTGGAGGAGTGTTCCCAGCACAAGAATCTGGTAGTCTATTGGCTGTTTTGGGCCAATTTCTAGCTCTTTCAAGTCCCCCTGTATAAAACCCACTTTGGCACGGTTTTTGCTCTTGTTACTACTCAGCCAAGCTCCTTGTGGTCCTGCAGAGTGGTACTAGCAGCAGAGAGACTAAAAGAGCGACTGCTAACCTGATAAAAGTGTTTGTTTTCCTGCTACTACCTGGGCGACTGTCCAATCTATCTAAACTGCAAGTATTTCTGCTTCTTGAACTGTTTTAAACTGTTTAAAGTTGTTTTTGCACCTGCACTTTTAAAGTATGTCCTGTCTGTTGCATTTACCTGTTGAGGCTACACACTCAAGTGCGCTAGCCTGTGTTACATATTTATTGCATTTTTCTGCTGTTTGTTGCAAAAAAAAAATATCATTGTTTTCCTTCTTTCCTGACCTAGAGTAGTCCAAATACAGGCTTTGCTGTATTTTGGACTTTTGGAAAGTTCCTGTGTTGCCCATTTCCTTTCTTGGATAAAGGGAGGCTTCTTTGTTCACCAGTGGCAGTGGGGAGCTTGGAGCAGCCTATCTATCCCTGGAGGAGTGTTCCCAGCACAAGTATCTGGTAGTCTATTGGCCGTTTTGGGCCAATTTCTAGCTCTTTCAAGTCCCCCTGTATAAAACCCGCTTTAGCTGCTTTGCGATTTTGCATAGAGCAGCATCGGGCAGCGCTTAATTGGGTTTAAACCATTCTCGGCTCCACAAAGTCTGCTCTTCACTTTTTCCCTTAGAACTGATCTAGTTCTCATAACAAACACCCTATTCCCACTCTAAAGCCTGGCACTTGCTCACTAAAGCAATTATATAAGTCAGCACTAAAAAATTAAAAGCACTACACCCTCACAAACTCCCCTTGAGTACTTTGTTCCCCATTGGCCCTTTTTTCAATTATAAAGGAATTCCCAGTACTATTCTAGCATGTCCAAAGGTCAGTTGTCAATCTCCTCTCCGGTCCAGCTGGTGAATCTGGGAATCTTGAGGCAGTGTTACAACTGCCTCATGTACACAGACAACCCTCTCCTCCTCCCAACAAATTCCAACACATGTGAGAGATGCAACCATATAGCCAAACTGGAGGCTAAGCTCTCTCAACTCAGTACTGGCGTAACCAGTCAGGAGGAGAAGGAAACCACACGCACTACAATTCCAGTCTCACATAGACCTACCACGACAGCAAACCAAACACACAAAAACATACTCGGAGGCTCTAAATAAAAATCTGCCTAAGCAGCAGAGAACTCCAAAGCAGACACCCAAGCAACCGCTACCCCAAAACAAAACACGTGCAACACATATCTCACAAAGCCAGTGTGCCGAACAGTCACAGCCCTTAAGGCTAAACATCACACCTGATACACTTGTAATAGGTGACTCTATCGTCAGGCACACTGACGTCCCGCTCACCAGGCTGAACAAGGAGAAGGTCACGGTGAGCTGCCTGTCGGGCGCTAGGATCCGCCACATAACACAAGCACTCAGGTCACTCCAAGGCAAGTACAAATATGACTCAGTCATTGTCCATGCTGGTGTGAATGACCTGAGACGTACCTCCCTGGACTACATGAAAAGAGACAGAGGAGCTCTCTGAGCATGTAGCCCAGGCCGGTATGACCCTGACCTTGAGTAGCATCTTACCCTCACCAAGAATGATGCCACAATATGAAGACAAGATGATCAATTTCACCAATTGGCTTAAGTATTGGTGTCATTCAAAGGGGATCCAATGCCTGTCTGCCTGGGATGACATGTTCGACAAGCCACGATGCTTTGCTAGGGACGGCTTGCACCTGTCACCCCTGGGCTTTCGGATATTGGCAAAGGCTCTTGCCACCCCCATAGTGCCTTTTTTAGGCAAGGCTCAAAAGACAAACCCACCTCCATAGGTATCACAAGGGATAAGAAACTAAGAGTAATGCTACTCAACGCCAGAAGTCTAAACCTCAAGATGCATGCACTCGAAACTCTCCTTAGCATGGAGAACATCGATATCTGTGCAGTAACAGAAACCTGGTTCAAGGCTCCCGAGAGCACCCCAGCACTACCAGGTTATACCTCATACCATGTTTTTCGGCTCCAAAACTTGGACCGAACCACAAAAGGAGGGGGAGTATCAATATTCGTCAAAGATACCCACACCTCCAGGTTGGTGGCACAGCACGAAGCATCAGTGACTATCCATGTGCAACTAACAGTGGGTAAAACTGCCTTCCAGTTTATAGCCTGCTACAGACCACCCTCCAAAACCCAGGAACCCCACGCGGCCTTCCTGAGAACACTGGAAAATATGAAGGTCTCTCCAAACACCATTATATTGGGCGACTTCAACTACCCTAACATAGACTGGGAGCATTACTCTAGCTCCAACACCCTAGCCCAAAGGTTCCTAGAATTTATAAACTCAAATGCTATGGAACAACTTGTTGCCACTCCCACAAGAGGGGAAAAGATACTGGACCTGATCATCACCAACATGGGGACTCTATGCTCCAGACCAGAAGTGTATCCCTCACAGGTAAGATCAGACCATAAACTAATCTCACTAGATATTCACATCCCGACCCCAGCCCCTGCCCAGAAAACCACAGTGAAAAAACTTCTCTAAAGCAAATTTCACACTCCTCAAAACTGAGGTGGAATCCTTCAAAGCCCCCGGGCCTGTGGAAAATACGGCCCAGACCGCAGAATCCTTTATAAACGCATTCTATGAACACCTTCAGGAATGCATGGATCATGAAATCCCAAATAAAACCAAGACCCAATCCTCCAAAGGCAGGCGTCCTGTCTGGTGGACCCCAGCCATAAACAAACTATACAATAGAAGGAGGAAGCTACTACATGATAGAGCAAAACCCAAAAAGGGAAGGCATCTCTGATCAGTATTAGCAAAAAACTACGGGCACTCAAAATCGTCTAAGGCCAGCTTTGAGAGAAAAATTGCACAGGACACTAAGGATAATCACAAGGCTTTCTTTAGTTATCTTAGGAACCTGGGTGGGAATTCCCAGATATGCTCAGAATTAGTCCAAAATGACAAAAAATACACTGAAACCACAGACATTGCCAACATCCTAGCTGACAGGTTCAGCGCAAACTCCCCCCCCCTTCCCCACCAAAAGGGCAAATACCTATCCCAGCAGAGTGCTTGCCCCCCTGACATCTCAGATGCTCAGGTAAGAGCTGCCCTCTCCAAAGCAAAAAACACAGCATCAATGGGACCAGACGGTGTCCCGGGCTGCGTCCTACATGAACTCCAAGAAGAACTAAACCCAAACATAAAACTACTGTTCAGTCTCAGCCTTACTACAGGATATGTACCCAAAGAGTGGCGTACAGCAACAGTGGTCCCTCTCCACAAAGAAGGTGCCTCAACGGATCCTGGAAACTATTGCCCCATAAGCTTGACTAGCTTGGTCTGCAAAGCTATGGAAAGGATCATCATGGACCTCTTAAATAAAGATATTGGGGACCTACAGACACTGGATCCTACCCAGTTCGGCTTTGTTAAGGGCAGATCCTGCCTCTTAAACCTGGTTGATTTCTTTGAAACAGTCACCAAGGCCATTGACGAGGGGAAGGTGGTCCACACAGCCTACCTGGACCTTGCAAAAGCCTTCGATACAATACCCCACTCGGGCATTACAGATAAGCTCACCAGCTTAAATATAAACCCCTATGTCACTAGATGGGTTGCAAACTGGCTCAAGGACAGAACCCACATGGTTAGAATTGCTGGAGCCATGTCAGGCTCCAAACCAGTTACAAGTGGCGTTCCACAAGGCTCAGTCCTGGGACCTCTCTTGTTCGGTATATATTTCTCGGAGGTACAGGCTAACACGGAAGGACTGTGGCTGACCAAGTTCGCAGATGACTGCAAACTGGGCGCCATAATCGAGACTCCAGCCGACACAAGCATCCTACCAAAGTGGTTAGAAAAACATTTTATATAGCCCACCTAATCATGAAGGGATTCACATCTAGATCAGGGGAGGTCATCATGCCTCTTTACTCATCCCTCATCAGGCCCATAATTGAGTGCAATGCCCCTTTTGGGATGTACCTTACCAGACACCTGCAGCAACTGGAAAGACCCCAAAAGTACCTCACCAAGAGGATCAAAGGGCTCAAACAGATGCCATATGCTGCCCGGTTAAAGAAACTCCAGCTCTACTCAGTGGCATACTGCCTGCTCAGAGGCAATCTGTGCCTGACGTATAAAGCCATGTCCAACCCGGAATTAATGGACATGCTGCACCTCAGAAAATCCAAATCCCATCGAGCCACACGCTCGAGAGACTTGAACCTCAGCACTGAAATAAATAGGACATGCTGGAGGGACAGATTCATAACCCAGAGGCTCCCTTCATTCTGGAATAAAATCCCAGTCCAGGTTAGGCAGAGTCCCTCATTGACTCTCTTCAAGAGGAATCTTGATGAGTGGATGGGAGATAGTAGGTTTACCCCGGGTATCACTTCTGTGTCACTGTTAGACAGAGGCACAGTATACTAATCTCGAAAAAGGGCATAGCAAAATTCATTTAAAATGGGTGGCGAAAGCCAAACACACTCTGGCTAGGCTTATAAATGCCCTAGGGCAGATAGCCTAGTATGAACCTATGAACTTCTGCCGGCTGCTGTTCTCGCACAGAAGAACTCCTTAACCAAAAAAAAAAAACAATACGCTTTCTGCTGCTGCACCACCAGAATTAGTTGTGTGTGACTGTGTGTCTGTGTCTTTTCTTAAACTCCACCCGCACAACCACTAGTGTAACTAGCATTGCATTTTCTCTTTTTTGCTTTTGAAACTTGAAGTCTAAAGAACAGAGTACAAGTTCAAATAAGCTCACAGGAAACCAGACATAATGACTGTATTGACATCCTGTGACCCGGCTTTCAGCTAGCCCCATTTGCAGTCGTTCTATAATCAGGTTGCATAACTTTAAAAAAAAATCACGTAGTAAATACAAAACAATAAAGCAAGTTAAGCAACCGAAGGTCTTTTTCTCATTTGCATTTTTTTTTTTTATAATACCTTGTACTGACCCAGAATAAAATAAACACATCTGCACTCTGCCATTCTCTCACATAACTGCCACGTTGGCCCGTTTCTCATTTGAGTTTGCCTTAAACAGAAAAAAACACAAATACCCAATACACTTTCTGAAACTTTGCAAAATTAGAAGCTTAACAGAAAAGCAATACATTACATACACATCTGCAGACTGCCGTGCCGTTTTTCTTTTCAGCTTAAGAGTTTCTCTCGGCTCTCGCACGCACATAAGACAATAAATCACCCTTACAATCTTTTTTTGCCCTAGATTCTGTGTACACACACACACCTTACCTCAAGTTCCAGCCAGCATAATCTGTTCATGACAGAATAAATAAATCTCCATGCTAAGCAGCAGAATAAATAAATCCAAGCAGAGTAGTTCTCCATGGCACGCTAAAGAGAAGCCATCCAAACAGTTCCCGCTCGCGTTTAAATCCAAGCAAAGCAGCTATAGAGAAGCCAGCAGCAGCAGAATAAATAAATCCAAACCGTTCCCGCTCGCGTTTGCCAGAAATACGTGCCCTGCGTGGGCTTGAGCTGAATTCCGATTGGTTGGCGTAGCTGACGTTGCTGATGTCATCATGCATGTGATGGCATCAGCAAAACCACAAATTTTTAAATAAATGTTTAAAAATAAATCGGAAATGAAGGGGTGCCACTCGGGAATCGTGGCACCCCATTATTTAACCCCAAAACTTGTTTTTTACCGAGTAATTCAGTACGGTTGAGAGGTATGGTCCTGGATCAGAGCCTTGTAAGTTTTATAGAACGGACGTTCCTTTAAAGAATAAGCAAAAATGGTAAATATTTCTCCACCTCCTAGGGATCCACAGAGTGAGTGGCAGGCCTTTACTTAGGATTTGTTTAATGCTTTAATGGCATTAAAACCTCCTCAGGGGGGTTTCTGTCACCATTCCCCCTTGGTCCTCTACTCCCCTTAAAAGGCCCAGGGAATAGGATTCCTCTGAGGAGCAGTCTGATTCTGATGAAAAATCCCTTGCTTAACTTCACAAATTCCTTCTCCTTTGATCTGTGAGTCAGAGGAAGAGGAATCTAATAGTCCAGATAATCCCTTTGAAGAAATTTCTTTTGGGTACGCAGTCTCCAGGATGGTGGAATTTTTTAAATGGGATTGTGTTCAGGTCTCTGATGTCCATAAGAAGTATTATGAGTTGTTGCAGATGGAATATCCAAAACCTTTTGCTTTTCCTCCTGTTTTGGCTGCTTTGTTAGATGCTTTTTCCAGTACCTCTAAAGCTCCTGATTCTCTGCCCCCTGCTCCCAAGAAGCTTGATAAGTTTTTATAGGGCACCTGAGGATTGTAACATTTTGTATAAATGTCCTGCTGCAGACCTCTCAGTAGTGTCTGTAGCATCTGATAAGCCCTCTCACTTGCTTCCTTCACCTAAATTACTGCCTTCTGATGAAGACGGTAAAACCATGGAAAGGCTAGTTAAGAAGGTTTACACCTCAGCTACCCTGGCCTTCAGGGCTATTAATTATGTATGTGTTGGCTCTCCTTTCTTTGGCTTGTCAACTTATTTCTGATCTCCCTGCCTCTGAGGGTAAAACTCTTCTGCTCTTTCCTTGCTAGGGACTTCCTTTCAAGTGGTTCTTAATTCTGTCAAGTGTAGTTATGATGGCAGCAGATGCCTTTTCTAGGGTTGCTGCTTTTGGTTTAGTGATGAGGAGATATTATTGGCTTAGACTTGAGTCTTTACCTGATGATATCAAAGCTAAGCTCCTTTTGATAATAAATATTTGTTAGGGGAAGCAGCTGCTGCTTTAAGTACCTTCAGGAAAAGGGGAAGGACTTACAGGACCTCAAACATGTTTTTGTCTCCTGTGCCTAAATTTCAGCAAAACTACCCTACGAATCCAGCCTTTGCTCTCAGGCAATACCACTGTCCTACTAAGGGCAAAAAGAACGGCACGCATGCTCCTCTTACTAAGGCAAGTCAGACTTCAGGGACTCGGAAGTCTTCCTTTCCTGATAAACCAGGTGCTGTGTGACTATCCATCTCTTCCCAGCGTCATTCCTCTCTCTTAGTCTTTCTCTTTCTGTTTAGCTTCAGATTACTTAGGATTCTTGGGTTCAGTCCAGTGTTTGCCAGGGGTCTCTCATGGTGTGGAAATCCCATCCCCCTTTTATGGACATTCCTTAGCCTCCTCAGGAACAACTTCCTTTTTTTCCCCAGAGGTGCTTTGTGACCTTTTGACTCCGTGTACTATTCAAGAGGTACATGTCTCCCAAAGAGGGAGGGGGGTTTACTCCAGAATGTTTCTTGTGCCCAGAAAAGAGGGTACTTGGAGACCAGTTCTAGACCTTTCTCGTCTAAATACTTTTCTGAAGGTGCCCTCCTTTCCAGTGTTGTCCCTTCAGACTCTTTTTTTTTTTTCCCCCCTCTTTTGCTACCTCAGGCCTATATGGTGTCTCTGGATCTCAAGGATGCTTATCGCCATTTTCCAATCCATCCCCTTTCAGGAAGTTTTTGCATTTCTCTGTTGCTTCCTGGCATTTTCAGTTCTCTGCTCTGCCCTTTGGGCTTTCTACTGCCCCAAGGGTGTTCACCAAATGTCTCAATCATATGATTACATTTTGCAGGCTGCAGGGGATCCAGATATTTCCTTAGTTAGATGACCTACTGATTCAGGCATCCAGAGATCCTCTTGCAAAATCTTCATTTTGCCATTTTCCTTCTTCAGATCCTGGAGTTCACAATAAACTTCAAAATGTCTTCTCTGACCCCTTATCAGGATCATGTCTTACTAGGTTGCAAGATTCAGACGGTGTCTATCCTGGCATCCCTGCCTCCTCCAAAGGGCTTAACTCTCATCTCACTTTTTTTTTTTTTTCAAACTGTTCTTCTTCTAGCCTCCATTATAGCCAAGGAATTTCTGAGAGCTCTAGGTTTCATGGCATCCACCATTCCTATGCTTCCTCTGGCCAAATTCCACATGAGGAAGTTTCAGTGGTTTTTGAAGTCAGTTTGGCTTCAACTTGCATATCCTCTAGACTTTGTAGTTCCCCTTCTTCCTTGTCTCAAGAAGGAACTTCACTGGCAGATCCAGCAGTTGTCTTTAAATCCAGGGCTCCCCTTTCATCCCCCCTTCCCTCTCAGGAACTTTTTACAGACACTTCAGACATGGGATGGGGAGCAGCTTTTAACTCCCTGAAGGTTCAGGGGGTGTGGTTGTCTCTACAGCAGAAGGAACGCATCAGTGTGAAAGAGGTGAGAGCTCTTCTGCTTGCTCTTCAGGCTTTTCATCTCTTTTCTCTCCAGTGTGTCTCAAGGTATTCACAGACAATACGACAGTGATGTGGTAATAAACATGGAGGAAGATCTTACCTTCTTTGCCAGTTGGCACTCCTGGTATGGAATTTTGCTGTCTAGTATCAAGTGGCTCTTCAGGCAGTATATATCCCTTCAGGTCAAAACATTGTGGCAGACACTCTGAGCAGGTCCTTAACTCAATCCCATGAATGGATGCTTCACAGGGATGTGTTTTTGGACATTATCCACCAGTGGGGTTCTTCTCAAGTATATCTATTTGCTTTCCCTCTGAACAGACAACTTCCTCTATTTTGTGCCAGAGTCCCAGGTCCTCTGGTGTGGAAGGTGGATGCCCTGTCTTTTTCTTGGAAGAGGATGTTTCTTTATGCATTCTCTTCCCTTCCTTTCATTCCAAAAGTCCTGTTTAAAATTCAAGAGGATGCTCCCAAAATCTTATTGGTGACTCCCTTTAGGCCGCAACAGCATTGGTTCCCTCTTCTGCATTTAGCCAAGGGCAATCATTACAAGTTACCTCACAGGGTGGGATCTACTCACACAAGACAAAGGATCTTCATCCTTCCTCACTTATCCACTCTTCAACTAACACTGCGGGTGATAGGATTTTGATTCCACATAAACACCTTTTTTCTGAGGATGTGCTGAGGGTCCTGCAGAAAGCCAAGAAACCCACTACTAGGAAACCGTACTTATCCAAATGGAAGAGATTTTGTGTTTGGTGTCTGTCTCATAGCCTGGACTCATTTACTGGATGCTCCTCTGATTCTCTCTTATTTGTGTGAGTTGTGCAATGCTGGTTTGGCCTATTCTCCTGCTAAGGCCCACTTATCAGCTATCTCTGCTTATTTTGGCTTCTAGATTTGAGGCTAAACAGTTCCTTAAAGGCGTCCTTCATATGAGACCTCACAGGAAGCCTGTTCCTCCTCCCTGGGATCTTAATTTTGTTTTGGAGAAGTTGACTCAGGCTCCTTTTGAGCCTGCTGCTTCTGCTTCCTTGCTAACTTGGAAGACTGTTCTTTTGTTGGCCCTTACATCTGCCAGACAGGTGTCTGAGCTTCAAGCCCTTATGGTTTGTCCTCCTTTTTTGATATTTCATAAGGACAGGGTGTCCCCGCATACTAATCCTTCTTTTATATCTTAAAAATCTCATTTTTATGTACACATGGAAGCAGTTTTTGACCCACTGGTTCCATCTAGCCGCCAGAATATGTAAACAGTGTGCACACAGTTATCTGTATGGTACATAGTAGCCCCAGAGCTTTAAAAGCATCTTCTGACAAAATATTACACACTGCATATGCATCTAGTTTAAATTCAACACTTTTTTTATTCTTTCTCAGCATTCTTCCCAATATTCTGACCTCTGTCTTATATTTGTGATTCTGGGGCATTTTAGACTTCATTATATTAAATTTTTCCACTTGCACAGAGAAAAAAAAATGCCTTTCATGTTTGTATTCAGATGTATTCCTTTAACGTGTCTTTGCAAAATGTCCTTTTGTAGTACTGATTCTACAAAAATGTTTAAATGTATGACAGCTCTTCCTGTCTTGCTCATAGAAAAATATTGCTAATCTCATGGTTTACAAGTTTGGTCCAAACTTTACCCCCCGTCTCCCTCTTCTGGATTTTCCACAGGAAATTTTCATAGGTGTTTACTAGGCTAATGACCACAAGGGCCTCTTTAAGCTTAGACATGCATCCCAAATCTCTGATCAGTTCTGGTACCCTTGATAAATGTAAGCAGGGGCTTGGGAGATGAAACATTTACAAGGAGAGGCCTGGGAGATTAACTGTTTACAGGTTGCCCATGTCCACTAGAGACATAGGTGCCAAGCCAGGGATTAATTTCCTGTTCCCCATCCAGTTGTCCATGTTATACTTGAATTGGGTTAGGGAGGAACTCTACTTTACATGGATGGGGAGCCTCTTCCAGAGACAGGGTAGTCTCTTAAGATGCATACCTGTCTCTCCAGTAGGTCCTATCGCAGGCAAGGTTTAAGTCTTTAGAATGGGTAATTCTGATGCTGTTTGTTTTGCTGATATGCAGGAATTCCATCAGAGTGTAGTCTGACAATGACCTGTATGCCAGGCATAGATCTCCACTCAACAGCCTGTAGGAGACAGAATACAGAGATAGGGCCTTAAGATGGTCTGCATAGGACATTTTACTTACTCCCTGCATTCTTTTAGTGAGGAATCTCTGTGGACATTCCATTTGTTGTATATGCCTGGTTAGGTGCATACCAAAGGGGGGCATTGTACTCGATGATAGGTTTGATGAATACTGAATGCAGTGGAACAGTGACTTCCTTGGTCCTAGATGCCATACCTTTTTTATAAGTTGTGCAACATAGAATGATTTCCTCACTACTGTAGACATGTGATGGTCAAAGGTTAGATTACTGTCTATGTCTTTCCCTAAGTCCCTGACTACTGTGTCAGCTCCAAGGGTTGTGTTGTCAGTATGATAGTTACTAGAGGTGGATGATTTTCTGAAGGATACTGTTATGCATTGCTTTGCATGTAGTTTTAATCCATGACTCTAACACCAGTTGTATGTCTGTGTCAGCCCTTCCTGGAGAACATTTGTGCTGGTGTGGGATTTAATGACAGCTCCTAATTTGCAGTCATCTGGAAATTTAGTCAGCCAGCAACCATTGACATTGGCCTTTACGTCAGAGAAGTAAATGCCAAAAAGGAATGGTCCAAGGACTGATCTCTGAGGGATGCCACTTGTGAATAGCCTCTTTGTAGAGGTGGACTCCCCAATTTTAGCTTCCTGGGTCCTGTCTGTGACCTAGTTGGCTATCCAGTGGGTGACATACAGGTTTGTACTTAACCTCTTGAGCTTGTACCTAACCACTTGAGTTTGTCAACAATGCCTGAGTGGGGTATTGTGTCAGATACATTGGCCAGGTCAAGGTAGGCAGTGTGAACCATTTTGCCCACATCCATTGCTTTGGTGATCTTCTCAAAGAAGTCCCTCAGGTTGAGTAGGCATAACCTGCTCTTGATGAAACCAAACTGGATTTGGTCCAGTGTCTGGAGGTTTACTTTATCTTTATTGATCATTTCCTTGGCTTTGTATATAAAACTAGTGAGATTTATAGTTCTGTAATTTCCAGGTTCATTAAATGGCCCACCATTGTGCAGAGGGATGACTTGTTATTTTTTCTCCATTCGTGAGGCATGAAGCCTGTTTGGAGGCTACAGTTAAATAGCAACTCCAGAGCAGATAGAGCATATTTCATGGTATCTAGAAGGCATCCTGAGATACTGTGTGGGTGCATTGATGCAGTGTTCTTGGCCTTAGAAAGAGCATTAAGGACCTGTTCCCTAGTGATAGCAGGGGGAGTTGTATTTGATGGTATTTCCTGAGGGAAGGTTGAGGGGAGAGAAGGGTAAAGTTAGAGTTGAATTTGTCAGCCAGTAGGTTTGCTGTATCTTCTGGCTCTCAGTATAGGTGGCTTCATTTACAATGAGCTCTGCACACAATTGTGTAGTGGACAAGCTAAAGAATGCCTTTTGGTTGTCCTTGGCCTGGGAGGACAGATTTACCTCAAATTTAGCTTTGGTAGACTTTATTTGTCCTCTGAGGAGGAGTTTAGTTTGATGAGAGTGCTTTTATCCTGCTGGGTGCTGCACCTCCTAATTTTTGCCATGATTTTCTTCCTTCTGTTGCACAGTGTATTGATTGTGTGATTCCACCAAGGTGGCTTGTTTTTTGAGTTCTGTACTTCTTCCTGGTGGGTACAACTGTCTCTATACAGCTATTAACATGTTTGTATAAGGTTTCTGCGAACAGTTCTGCATAGACAGCAGTGTTCTTAAGGTTTATGGGGGCTTGACATTTTCCTAGGCTATCACTTAATAGCAGGAAGTTAGCTTTAGAGTAGTTCCTGAGTATTCCAGCTTTAGCTGGGGTCCAAGTTTTATTTTTACTTCAAAGGAGACTATTTTTGGTCTGACCTTGCCAGGGAAGACATTACACTAGGGAGTGAGCAGCACTTTGCCATATTAGTAAGGACTAGATCCAGTATGGTTGCACCCCTAGCTGGTGTATTGACAGTCTGGTCCAGGGAATTTGTGTTTACAAAATCCAGGATTCTCTGTACCTGTATGTTTGGTGTCTTATAAGGTTTCCAGTTCATAGTGGGGTAATAAAGTTGCCCATGAATATGGTATTGGGTTGGATGGTGAGTGTTTCCAAGAAGTTTAAATAAATGGTATGGTTTTCCTTGGTCATAGAGGGGGACCTATAGCTTGCAAGGAAGTGGTATGGGATTTTGCCTATGGTGATTTGAACATGGAGTAGCTCAAGTGCATTGTCCTGTTTGACCAGCCTTGAGGTATATTTATTTTTGATGTAAATCGAGACACTTCCATCTTTAGTCTGTGTAGTCACTGGTCTAAATGCATGGAAGGCATTATAACCTTGTACTGTCGGTGTGCTCTTAGCGGCTTTAGACCATGTCTCAGTGACTGCACAGACATTAGTTTTCTCTAGGGTGAAGAGAGCTTCTAGGGAGTAGAGATTTTTGTTTAGATTCCTAGCATTGAGCAATAATACCTTTATATTTTCTTGGTTTTGATTTGCTATGTTGGAAGTGCTTTCAATTTAGCGTTACCTAAAAAGGCACTATGGGGGAAGATAGTGTTTTAGCTAATATTCCAAAGCCTAGAGGGGGAGATGCAGACCATCCCTGGCATGGAAGATGGTTTGTTGACCATCTTCCATGCTGGCAAATATTGCACCCCCTTAGAATGATATCAGAAACTAAGCTAATTATTGAAGTCATTCATCTTTTGTTCTTATTGTGGCATTATCCTTGGAGAAGGTAAAATCCTACTCCGTGCTAGGCTCATACCAGCCTGGGATACACATTCCAAGAGCTCCATGATGTTTCTCTTCACATAGTCTAGGGAAGTAAATCTCAGGTCATTTACACCCACATGGATTATGACTGAGTCATGCTGGTACTTGTGGTCCAGTGACCTCAGTGCGTGCATAATGTGGCAGATCCTAGCCCCTGATGAGCAACTGACCATGACTTTCTCCTTACTCACCCTGGTAAGAGGGACTCACAATGGAATCTCCTGTGACCAGAATGTTGAATTGTATGGTGGCTTGCCTTATGGGCTTAGAAGTAGAGGCTCCATGAGATGTAGCTCTATTTGTTGATGTGGTTGTTGTTTCGAAAGAGTGTATTCTGAGGCTATTTATGTGTACTTCATCTAGGAGGTATTTGGGGTTTAGGAAGCTTACATTTAAGTGCCTCAGCATATGTGGGTCTATATATCTTCTTTGAATTGTGTGTGATGGTTGCAGCGTGTGTACTCCTGACAACCTTATTGACATTGGGAGTACTTCTATGTGAGAGCTTTGCCTCCACTGACATTGTGTAAATACATCTCTCACATACCATATCAGTTTGTTTGAGAATTACCTGGCTGCCAGTAAACATGAGGCAATTTCTACATTGCCTCAGGATACCCATATCCACCAAGCTGATAACAGAGATGGATTGTATCCACGACAACAGACCCATTTTATTTATTAAACAGTTGGAGTGAGAATATAAAGCAATGTCAGGAGTATCTGGTTTGCAACTCTGGGGACAGTGCTTTTCACTGCAAACTAGTTGTCCTGTATGCAACTACGTATCAGTGAAATTGCAATGGCGCTTTTACAGGAAAAAATGTCACTCAAGGTGTCTTTGTCTATACAAGGCACTGAGAAACACTTGAGGGGAAACTAATAAGTAAACCGTGAAAATTTAAGGATGAAGTATTTAGACAGATGTTCTGAAGTTAGAAACAAATTAAGCAGTACTTACAGAAAACAAAGAATTAGCTTATCTCAAATGTAAAATATCTATGTAACCTTCTTGGAGCTTTTCTCCTTGAGTCTGCACTGAAAATGGGCTTCTGGCCCAGACAGACACTACCGGGTTAACAAATGAAATAAGCAAAATTTTAGAGAATGATGAAAAGAGGGGAGTTGCATGAATTGCTACTGCCTGGCTACTACTAGTGGTGGTCTCACAACAGTTTCACTGTGCTGGGATACAATTCTCCTTTGCTTCTTCTCTTACCGGAAGCAGAACATTAACACCAATCCCAAGATGCGAAGCAGGCCACAGCCTGTTTGGTGATCCATCTCACCCCAACCATCACTAAAGTGCAAGTCCTCAACGTTCTGTCCCAGGCCTAGACCACTGCATTGATGGGTCCTGATAATATCCGAGAATGCCTTTTTAATAGCATGAAATATCCTTGACCTGGTCATTACCAACATGGGAAATCAATGCTCCACACCTATGGTCACCCCCTCGTTGGTCAGGTCTGACCATAAGCTAGCTAATCACCCTTAACATCCACATCCCACACCCACCCCCCAGTAAGGAAACCTCCATAAAAAACTTCTCCAAAGCCAACTTCATGCTACTCAAGTCAGAAGTGACAAACTTCATGACACCCATGCATACGAGAACTGAAAGTTCGACTGCTGAATCCTACACTAAGGCACTGTATGAGCACATCCACTCATGCATGATTCGTGCCATCCCAAATAGAACCAAGATGCTCTCCTTCAAAAAAGGAAGCCAATCTGGTGGTCCCCTGCCATAAACAAACTTTACAGCAAAAGGAAGAAACTGTTACAGAAGAGAGGAAAATCCCAAGATGCAAAAAACTCCCTGACCAGCCCTCATAAAATCCACCAAAGCTAGTTACGAAAATAAAATTGCCAAAGATTCCAAAGACAACTACAAGGCATTCTATAACTATGTCAAGAATCTAAATGGCAATGCTCAGATCTGCTCTGATCTACAACAGAATGTCATTAAATATACTGATCCCAAGGATATTGTCAGTATCCTGGCAGATCATTTCAGTGCCAACTTCACCCCCCTCTCACCCCCTAAATGGCCCATCTCATTACCGGAAGATTGCCAAATTCCGGTAATAATGGCCACACAGGTAAAAAACACACTCTCCAAAGCTAAGAATACAGCATCCATGGGACCAGATGACATCCCAGGCTGTGTACTACATGAACTACAAACTTAACTGGCACCTTACTTAAGTGCCATGTTTAATCATAGCCTCGTCTCAGGCTTCATGCCCACTGAGTGGCGCACAGCTACAGTTGTCCCACTCCATAAGGGAGGATCCACCTTCGATCCCGGGAACTACCGCCCCATCTGTCTGACGAGCCTGATCTGCAAGGCCATGGAATGTATTATCATGGAACTTATAAACAAAGACATTGGCAACCTTCAAACACTGGACTCCACCCAGTTTGGGTTTGTGAAGGGTCGATCTTGTCTCCTGAACCTGATTGACTTCTTCAAATCAGTCTCCAGAGCCGTGGATGAGGTTAAGGCGGTCCACACAGCCTATCTGGACCTTGCCAAGGCCTTCAACACCATCCCCCACTCTGGAATCATAGATAGACTTACTAAGCTGGGCATTAATCCCTACATCACTCAATGGGTTGCCAACTGGCTTACTGACAGAACCCACACTGTAAAAGTAGCCAACTCCAAATACAGCTCCAGACAAGTGACAAGTGGAGTACCTCAGGGTTCAGTCCTGGGACCGCTCTTGTTTGGCATCTACATCTCTGAAGTACAGGCCAACACTAAGGGACTCTGGCTAACAAAGTTCGCAGATGACTGCAAACTGGGAGCCATTATTGCATCCCCAAATGATGTGGATACTCTACAAAAGGGCCTTACAGAAACAGATGCTTGGTGCCAGAGCCATGGGCTCAAGCTCAATGCCAAGAAATGTATAGTTATCCCCTTTGGGGAAAAAACATGTACCTGTGAATTATCACATAGGTGGCAGTACACTAAACATCGAAAGTGTGATAAGAGACTTAGGGACACAGGTGGACAGTGGTCTCACCTTCGATAACCACATTGCCACAACAGTCAGGAAACCCTTCTGTGTGGCATACCTCATCACTAAGAGCTTTTCATCCAGAAAAAAGATCACTGTCCCACTGCACTCATCCCTCATTAGACCCATTATAGAATACAACGCCCCGTTTGGTATGTACCTCTCAAGACCTCTACAACAACTGGAAAGGCCACAGAAATACCTCATTAAAAGAATCACAGGCCTACAGCAGATGCCCTATGCTGACCAACTTAAAAAAACTCCAGCTATACTCTGTCGCATATCGTCTACTCAGAGGCAATCTCTGCTTAACGTACAAGGCCATGTCAAACCCGTAGCTGTTGGACATGCTACACTTAAAGAAATCCCAATCCCTCAGAGCCACAAGCTCCAGGGATCTAAACCTTGTCATCACAATAAACAAAAGATGCTGGAGGGATAGGTTCCTGACCCAGAGACTCCCCAGACTCTGGAATAGACTGCCCATACATGTCAAGCAGAGCGCCCCTTTGGCCCTCTTCAAAAGGAACCTTGACAATTGGATGGAAGAAAGGAAATTCACCCTAGGGATCACGCCAGGGGTCCAGGGAAGTAAATAGTGTGGGAAGAAATAGCCAGGGAATTGTTATGGCTAGGCTTGTATAGGCCCTAGGGCTGATAGCCTAGTATCAACCTATGAACCTAAGAAACATGAGCGATTGGTTTCACTAGAACTCTCTATTCAACTTCAGCCTCCAAATGGGCTTTGTACCTAATATATGGAGGACTACAGTGGTTATACTACTGCACAAGGGCATCCCATCCTTGGACCTGAGAAACTGCTGACCCTTTAGTCTGACAAGCATGCTGCGCAAGGTTATGGAGAGGATAATCATAGGGATCACATATGATGATATAGATAATCTACAAACATTGGATGCAGCCATTTTGGGTTTGTCAAGGGCATGTCTTGCCTACTTAACCTGGTGGACTTGTTTGAGAAGGTTACAGAAGTAATGGAAATGGGCAAATCAGTACATACTGGCTATATCGGCCTTGACAAGGTATTTGACACAGTACACCACTCGGGCATTGTTAACAAGTTCACTGCATTATGTATTACCCGCTGGATATCCAGCTGGCTCACTGACATGACCCAAGAAGTTAGAGCAGGGAAATCTACTTCAACAAAAGGGCTGGCCAATAGCCCCCCCCCCCCCCAAGGGAACCATGTCTTACCCCCTTTGCAGATTAGCCATGTTAGCTTGGGATATAGTTTCACAGCACAATCTTACTCTACAGGCATCCTAGAATCCATCAGAGCAAAATTTAGTGGCAGACAAACTGACCAGGACCAAGGCAGATGCTTACAAATGGAAACTAGATCAGGGGGTTTTCCATGATTTGAGCCATCTGTGGGTAGTTCCTCAAGCAGACTTCTTTGCCTCCTCTCTGAACAACTAAATGGCAAGATTCTGTTCCAAGACTCCATGCAAGAAGGTCTGAAAGACAAATAGCTTTTCTTTTCCTTGGACAGGAATATTCCTGAACGCTTTTCCACCCTTTCCTCTAATAGACAGGGTACTTCCGAAGATCCAGAAGGAATCCCCCAATATCATTGTGCTGACTCCCTTCTGGCTCAGGCAACCATAGTTCTCCCATCCTTTAGAAATGGCCAGGGGCAATTACCACTAGCTTCCTCACAGACTGGATCCATTTGCAAAAGAACAGGGATGTTAGGTGCACCTAATCAATCAACTTCAATTGACTGCTTGGGTGATAGGGTCTTAATTCCTTTTAGGCACCTGTTTACTAAGGATGTGCAGCAGGGTTTACTATTAGTACTTCGATCGCTACATGTGCGATTTTTAATATGTCAAGTGAAAGGTATGTTAACTGAAAATATCGACAGAAAAAATGTCGGAATTGACATCAGCGAGTGCAGTACAGCATTCGCTGTTGTGAATTCTGACATTCTAAGCCAGATCGCACTATAGTGGGGATTGGGAAATGTACCCTTACCCTCACTGTAGTGCGATCTCGGAGTTAGAATATTAAAGTAGGGGGGTGTGGGGGGTGCAGCCCTCCTGCAATACATTTGTTTTATTGTTTGGTGGATAGGAGCATGTCAGTAAAGTCTAAATGTTCGACATTCGACTTTACTGACATGGTTAGTTCGAAATTTACTGCATTCAGTATTCTGGTTTTCGAGCATATTATTCGAAAATCTGAACATTCGTATGCAGTGAATTTGAACATTTGATAGTAAACCGTGCAGCAGGTGCTAAAGGAGGGAAGAAAGCCTGCTACTGGAAAAACATACATTAGCAAATGGAAAGGATTTGTAGTTGATGCCAACAACATAACCATCACCCATTTAGGGCTAGTTGTTCTCTGGTTTTACAATATTGTGTATGTTACTATCATGTGGCCTTTCTTATTTCTCTGTCGGGGTTAATTTATCATCCATTTCAGCGTGTCTGGCTATGAATCCTCCTCTTTCATTGCAATCTCATGTCAAAATGTTTCTAAAAGGGGTTTTGCACAAGAGGATTCCATGTAAACTGGTGACCCAACCCCTTGGAATCTTAATTTTGTGTTAGAGATGCTAACACTTGCGCCATTTAAACCAACTAAATTGACTGACTTGAGGTTCTTAACATGGAAAACAGTTTTACTGATTGCTCTGGCCTTTGCAAGGAGAGTATCTGAGCTGCAAGTTCTTAAAGTAAATCAGCCTTATCTCATTTTCCACAGACTGGGTTTCTTTGAGAACTAATGCTGGTTTTATACCTAATGTGGTATTTAAGTTTACTTTAAGCCAATCTATCCATCTCCCTGTTTTCTTTCCTGAACCTGAAAGTGAGGGAGAGAGGATACTCCATACCTCAATGTCCACAGACAACTTGGGTACTATCGTTCCCGAACTAAATCTTTCTGATCTTTGGATCAATTAATTTCTTGTGAAGGTAAGAAGAAGGAACAACCTGTGCTAAACAGACCATTTCCAAATGGTTGTCTAAGGCATCATAACAAAAACTGTTCCAGCCAGGGTCAAGGCCCTCTCTACCTATGCCTTGACTTCACCTATGGCTTTTTGGAAGGGATTGGATTCTAGAAATATTCTAGAAGCTGCTACTTGGTCATCTGTACATAATTTTACAGAGCAGTATAAGCTTGATTACTTCTCTAGGTCCTGATCAGGCTTTGCTAGGACCATTCTCCAGGGGCTTCTGGGCTGCTCTTCTCCTTTTGCCTCCCAAATGTAGTAAGCTAGTGTAATCCGCCCATATAGCTAAGGCTGCTTCAGCAGTGATCAATATGATGAACATAGTACAGCTATGTAAGTAAACTTATCATAACAGTAGATGTTTGAATGATCACTGCTGCAGTAGCCACCCCCCCCCATGTGTTTTGGTGTGTTTTGTGTATTTTTTTTTTTATGCTAGGGTGTGAACACTTATTTTTTGTTGTTCAGGCATTGTCCTTTCAGGAATCAGCTCCCCTCTGTCTGTAGGCAGGAAAGTTCTGAAGGGCTTGACACCCAAACTTTTTTTTAGCTCAGCTTGAGCACATGGAAGGTGCCCTGAAGCTTTGGAAGCTGCCTGGCTGTTATATCCTTGGTAGGATATAACCCATATAGCTAAGGCTCCTGCAGCAGTGACCATTCAAACATCTGTTGTTATGATAAGTTTACTTAGACAGCTTTTCTGTATTTCAGCAAGACGGCCATCCATGCAAATTATGACATTGGTAATACACCCCTGGGAATAGACCCTGTAGAAACGGACTTGAGATGTAGGCTGAGATTTGGCATTTGACCAACATGTTTATAGTGTGGTGAGGAATTCCTTCCTTGTTGCAAAACGTGTAAGTGAAGGCATGACATCTAGGTCCAAGCAAGTTATCCTCCTGTTGTACTCTGCCCTTGTAAGACCTATCATTGAGTGCAGCGCCTTCTTTTTTTTTTTCTCTCCAAACATCTTTATTAAATTTACCCATATAACAAAGGCAAACTTACATTTATATAAATGAAAAACATGCAAAATTATACCACTTTCATTGCAAACAGTTTACATCACAGACACCATTGAAACAACTGTAGTTGTAAACATTATACATCCCTTAGAAACCATCCAGTCATTGTCATTTAAGTATTATATGGTTCATTCAAGTCCTGCCTCTTAAACCTCATTCCTGCTCTGCATATATTATTCAGGCAATTCCCATTTTTCCTATGTAGTTTGCTCCTTCCCTTTTCCAAAGGTACCACTTCCAGTTTTTTTTATCTCCGTTACTGTATTCACTACTTCTAGGATGGTTGGTTTAGACTTTGATTTCCATTTTCTAGTAATTGCTTTTTTGGCAGCCACCATAATTAGACTCAGCAAGGCTTTACTATGTCTAGGCAATTCAAGCATAACTCAAAAAAATCGTCTCCCCAGTCAGTCCAATCTGCTCACCCAGCATCTCTGACAGAGCGGTCTGCAGGGAATTGCTAAAATCTGGCAGCTTATTACACTCCCAGAAAATATGTTCCCAGCTGCCTCTTTCTTGCCCGTCACACCTCCAACATTTGCTGTCCACCTGAGGAAAAATTCTTTGGAGTCTACTTAGGGTATAAAAATACCTCTGTAAACACTTCCAGGCAAAGATCCTAAATCTTCTAGACTTTGTTGCGTATTTGAGATATATACATATATCCCCCCATTGTCTGTTCGTGAATTGCTTATTCAGGCTCTCTTCCCAATCTTTTCTAAGTTCCTCTGATTGATTCTTATAATTATCATGCAACGTTTTATATGCTTTACTAATTATTCTTTTTTAATGACAGCTTCTGTTCTAGATTCTATTTAAAAACTCTACCAGTGCTGGTCTTTCATTTAGGAGTCCTCTATTTCTTTCTCTTTGCCTATACTGTGATATCAGTCCTTGATAGGGAAGGCAATCTCTAATCTGCAGTCCAAATAAATTCTTGCCCTCTTCCCATTCTTTCCCTTTCTAGTTATTTGCTCCCAATACCTTGGTTCCTTTGCCGGTTTTCTTCAATAAATTCCAGCCCCCTCTTGCCTATTTTCTGTATCCCTGACCAAAGTCATCCCTATCAGCAAAATCTCTTTTCTCCATTCTCATGCTGGTTTGGTTCTTAGAATATTCCCTACTATTTTAAGAATATAATACTCTCTCTGATATTGGTTGTTCTCCTTAAGATTCTGCATCCAAACTCCCAATCTCTCCTTATTTCTTGAGCTTCCTCCCTGTGTCAGCATAATTCCTTTCCACTTTGAAGTCTAGTTTTCTGCTTGTGCTATGTATAAGAACCTTAACTGTGTTGCTTGAAATACCCCCTCAAATTAGGTAATGCTAGTCCACCTTGTTCTGTTGGTAGAATCATCTTATCCCACTTGACCCTTGCTGTCTTCCCTTCCCAGATAAAATCCTTAAACTCTTTTTTTTTTAATTGAAATCCACAACTTTTCTGGTTGCAAAAGTATGCCTGACCTGTATAGAACGCAAAAGGGACTAAAAACATTTTAATGGCTTGTATCTTAGTATCCATATCCATATAACAAAACTTCCAGTTTCTCAATTTTTGTATTATAGTCTGTTTAGTCTCTTCCCACATATCCTTAGCTGCTACCACAGAATCATTTCTAATCCATACTCCCTAGTTACTTCATTGTATCATGTCCCCATAAATATGGATATTGTTGGACTAATTTGTGTGTGGGTACATAATTTACCGCTTTTGCCTTTGTTTTAGCTTCATTAATTTTGTATCCCGAGAAGATTTGAAACTGTCTTAAAATGTTCCACAGCATTGTAATGTCCCTTTCTGGTTTTGTCATGTATAAAATAATATAATTTGCCAATAGAGCCAGCTTTTCCTGACTACCATAACAGTTATATCTTTGAATTTCCGAGTCCCTTATTTTCTTTGCCAATGGTTCTAAATATAATACAAACAACAAAGGGGAATCAGACATCCCTGCCTGGTTCCTCTACTCAAGCAGAAATTATTGGAGAGAACCCCCACCCACTTTAATTTGCGCCTCAGATCCCTTATATATTCTTCTACTCAACCTTATAATTGTATCAGGTAAAGCAAATGCTTCCATTGCCCTACTCATGAAGTCCCAGTCTACTCTGTCAAATGCTTTTTCTGTATCAAGACCCACCAATAAAAGTGGTACTTTCTTACATTCTGCTTCACTCTGGATCATCATTGTTCTGTTAATATTGTCAAATGTTTGCCTCTTCTCCACAAAGCCACACTGATCCATATCTATCAATTTTGATATCACTTTTGCCATTCTTTTAGCAATTATAGACATGAGCACTTTATAATCATGGTTTAGTATTGAAATGGGCCTGTATGAAGCTGAATCCG
>NC_056729.1:558135910-558278410 GCF_019279795.1 Protopterus annectens | reverse complement strand
GAATCTAAGTATGGCATGGATTGACTACAAAAAATCATTTGATGGTATCCCACATTCATAGATAAGAGTGCTTAAAAAATTAAGATGCACCCTACACTGATTGACTACATTAGAGTAACCATGAAACAGTGGCAGACCACTTTGCAATTAAGCCATGATAAAGGACAGATTATTATCCCAGGGATAAAAATTCAAAGGGGGATATTCCAGGGTGACTCTGTCACCGTTGCTATTCTGCCTTGCCATTAATCCATTAAGCTGTTTACTTAACAGCTTAGGCCATAGCTACAATTTGGCTTCTAGAAAACAACAAAGTCTAATGACTCCTCATCTTTTCTTGGTCGATGATTTAAAACTGTATAGCTCATCAGATGAGGAACTGAAAGCACAGCTGCAGGTTGTCAAAACTTTTTCAGATGATATTGGAATGTCATTTGAAGTTCTTTGTGTTTCACTGTTGCAGTCATTACATTTGGGTAATCTGCTTGCAGGTTGCCCTCAGTCGGCCTGATTAACAAAGTCTTGGGTCCTGTATTAGTTGCTGTCGCTTCTTCTATTACGTCAGGTCATCAGGGGTATAACACATGCAGTCGACGTCATTACATCAGTCTTTCTTGCCATGCAGTGCCTGAAGCAGAAGCAGTTCGCAAGTGCCGGTTGGCCGACTCCTGAAATTTTCGTTTTCGAGTTTCAGAACCAAAGTCTTCAACTTAAAGTTAAGTACCCCATTGGGAAATTGCTCCTTACCGATGTCAGTAAAAGTTAATAATTGCATTATTGTGGAAAGCAAATACCTCATAAAGATTTTCATTCGTACTGTATTCCTTGCCTAGGCCCTGACCACGACGTACCTTGCTGTCAGTTTTGTGCTTTATTTAATCAACGCATTATCCGTCCTCAGTATATTTTTGCCTCCAAATATTTTGGTTCTCGGTTTAATTATCCAGAAATGTCGCTGATTAGCCTTACGACCACCGGGATTCCGAAAAAAAACGCAAAGATAAAGACAGAGACAGGCAGTGGAGGTCCAAAACTGCTGACGATGCTTCTCCTAAGCCAGTCGCCAGTTCTCCGGTACTCAGTGAGGCGCTTTTGCGGCCCCTGATACCCGCTACTTCTGATTCGCAGGCCTCTACTGAGACCCATTCGGAGTCCGGTATGCCGCGAGATATTTCAACTATGGAACCCGCGGATATCTCTACCTTGGATGGGTCCGGAGCCGCTGTGTAGGCACCGGCTTCTGAGGGTGTATTCAGGCCTACAGACTTGCATGTTAAATCGACACCTCCTTCATTACTAAGGCCTAAATCTCGATCTATGTCTAAAAAAATGACGTCCAGGCCACATGCTCAGACCCCTATGCCTAAAAAACAAATGATCGAAATGGCTGAAGATCTATTAACTCTAATCAGGGGTAGTCAACCCCCCCCCACCCCCACCCCAAGAGGCTTAGGGCTGAGCTTGATTATGAATCTTCTGATCAGGATTCTGTTTCTTCTGACTCTTCTGATGACCTGGATTTGTCCATACCTACTTATGAGGATTCTGATGCAGAGGATTCCATTCCCCCTGCTTCCCCTCTTGAGGATTTTTCTTTTGGGGAAACGTTACATACTTTAAGGGAGCATTTCCACTGGGAAAGCCAGGAATTTTCTGATTCAAAAAAGAGGCTTAGGGATTTCCTTCTTCTACCTCAGCATAGTCCTTTGGCTATACCTCCTGTACTAGACATTGTTGATTTGTTCTCGGAATCCAGTTTGGCCCCTGATTCCCTGCCCTCCTGCTTCTAGTAAACCTGACAGATACTACAGGGTTCCTGAGTCCCACAAGTTCCTTTTGAAAAGTCCTGTTGCAGATCCAGAGACTATTTCTCAGGGGCCCAAGGGCATTAAGGCTTCTACTGCTAAAAATCCTACCCCTTCTGATAGAGACTCCATGGCGCTGGATAGATGGGGAAAAAAGGTTTATACTTCCGCAACCTTGGCAATCAGAGCTTTAAACTGCCAATTTCATATGTTAAAATATCAGCAACATATTACTGGACTGCTTAAACAGATAATGATGTTGATTCTTGACTGTGTGGAAAAGAAAGATTTATAGGATTTAGTGCATTCTGCTGAACAAGTTGGAAAACATACTTTGCAATGTGGTTTTGATTCTTTAGAGGCCTCTTGCAGGGTTGCTGTTACTGGGTCGGTGCTTAGAAGGCATGCTTGGCTTAAGGAGCAATCTTTGCCTGATCATGTTAAAGCTAAACTGTTGGATGCTCCTTTAAATCAGGACCGCCTGTTTGGCAACAAGGCTGAAGAAGTTCTTAAAAAGATGGAAGATAAAGCTAAATCAATGCAAACTGTTAAAGATTTTTTTACAAGTGCAACCTCCGAGATTTAGTAGGCACTGGCCTACTAAGAATTAGTCCTTTCCAGTCCCTTCCAGGTCCTCTCAAGCCAAACCCACACACAGCACAACCCCAGGTTTCAGTCCCAGGGGACACTCAGAACTAAGCAGTGGGGGGCCTCCACTTCCAAATCTGGAAATAACAAGACACACCCCCCCCCAATGGTAAACAGTCTCAATGATTTCCTTTTAAAATTCCCAAGCACTTATCTTTTGACCGCTCCTTTGGGGGGAAAGATTGCTCTTCGTGCAAAGAACTGGGAACTCATAACCCAGGACAAATGGGTTTTAAATATAGTGTCCCAGGGATACAGATTTCATTTCCACACGTTGCCAACACCAAATGGGTGGCCAGACCTGCCCCCAAATCAGTGGGCAGAAGCTCAAAAACAAGTACTTTCTCTCTTAAGCATGGGGGCTATTCAACTGGTACCAGAAGAGGAAAAGGGACAAGGTTTCTACTCCAGACTTTTTCTGGTACCCAGAAAAGACCAATCATGGCGTCCAATCCTGGACCTGTCTACTCTAAAGACCTTTCTGGAGATTCCAAATGTCAAGATGCTGACTCTTCACCAATTACTTCCTATACTTGGCAAAGATGCCTGATTGGCAACACTAGATTTAAAAGAAGCATACCTGCACATCCCAATCAGGGAATCTTGCAGAAGATACCTACGCTTCAAAGCAGGCTACACACATGATCAGTTCTCTGCACTGCCCTTTGGCTTGTCTACTGTGCCCAGGGTATTCACAAAGTGCCTGGCTCCAGTTATTGCATTTTGCAGGCAAAGAAGTATTCAAATATACTCATACCTGGACAATTGTCTAATTCAGGCAGAAAGCCAGGGCATACTTTTGAATCATCTGACATTTGTAAAAAGGGTTCTAACTTGTCTGGGATACACCATAAATGAAAAGAAATCACAGCTGGTACCCTGTCAACAAATTACATTCCTGGGAGCAAGCTTGAATACAACTGCCTAGTTGGCTTATCTCACGCCAGAAAAGCAAATTCGTTTGGTAACCTATTTCAAACAAGTGGCCACAAAAACCCTGCTAACTGCAAGACAAATACTGCAAGCCTTGGGGTTCATGGCCTCCTGCATTCTTCTAATTCCATATGCAAGACTGCATATGAGGAAACTACAGTGGTATCTAAAAAGTCTATGGAGTCATCATTCTCACAGCCTGGAAACAATGATTCCGATCATACCTTGCCTACACCTGGAGTTCCTCTGTGGGCAGAGGCCTGCCACCAAAACATGGGACTACCATTCACCCTACCCCCTGCTGACCAAACCCTAACTACAGATGCATCAGATTGTGCATGGGGGGCTCACCTGTCAGGGATGTGCATTCAGGGCAAATGGAACCCAAGTCAAATGCACCTACATATCAATCAAAAAGAAATGTTAGCTGTACAGAATGCTCTGACAGACTTCAAGGACTACATTCTTCCAGGACAACTAATGGTAAAGACAGACGACACCACGGTTATGTGATACATAAACAAGCAGGGGTGTACACATTCTTACCCCCTCTGCAGACTAGCCATGACATTGTGGAACACAGCCTTGAGCTACCAAGTGCACCTACAAGCTCAATTCCTGCCAGGAAAATTGAATACACTGGCAGACAGACTAAGCAGAAACCTCATGGACCCAAACGAGTGGAAACTGGAACCAAGGATTTTCAACATGTTGACAAGTGAATGGGGGAGCAGAGACATAGATCTATTTGCCTCCCCCCAGAACTACCAGTTGGACAAGTTTTGCACAAGGACTCCCCACAAACAAGCCTGGAAAGTGGATGCTCTGTCCTTCAGCTGGAAAATCCTATCAGTCTACGTCTTCCCCCCACTGCCTCTGCTCTCCAAAGTTCTACTAAAAGTCAAACAGGACAAACCAAGGATGGTCTTGATTGCTCTAGATTGGCCACGCCAACACTGGTTCCCCCTCTTGCGCAGTGTGTCACAGTTATCTCCATGGCACCTGCCTCAGACTCCTTCCCTGCTGTCTCAGCAGGAGAACCAAATTCTGCACCCTCAGCTTCCAACATTGAACCTTGCAGCCTGGCTAATCACTTAAATTCACCCTTATCATCCCTCAGCAAACCTGTGATGGATATCATCTTAGAGGCAAGGAGACCTAGTACTAGAAGATTCTGTGCCTGGAACCAGTCTCAAGGGATGAGCACGGCAGTGCCCAATTTACCTCAGATTTTACAATACTTAACTGAGATGCTTCACAAGGGCCTGTCCTTTTCTTCCATTAAAATCCACGCCTCAGCCATTTCAGCTCATTATAACACAGAACCTCCCCTCTTCTCTCATCCTCTGCTCAAGCAGTACCTCAGAGGGGCCAAAAACTTGAGACCACCCAGGGGAGCTCCAACCCCTGCCTGGGACCTTAACTTTGTATTGGAAAAACTCACTCTACCTCCTTTCCAGCCAGCTGCTACTGCAGACTTAAAATTTCTTTCTTGGAAAACAGCTTTCCTTTTAGCAATCACTTCAGCTAGAAGGATATCTGAATTACAGGCTCTTATGGCAGTGGAGCTGTTCATCATCTTTCATGCAGACAGGGTGTCACTTGGGACCAATCCATCCTTCATGCCCAAGGTGGTATCCAATGTGGCTCTTAATCAGTCCATTCATTTGCCAACCTTCTTTCCCAATCCACAGAACAAAGGGGAACAGATTCTGCATTCCTTGGATGTGCACAAACAACTTAGATTCTACTTGGACAGGACTAAACCTCAAAGAAAATCGGAACAACTGCTGGTAGCATTTGCTGCAGGGGCAGAGGGGAAGGCTATTTCAAAACAAACCATTTCTAAATGGATAAGCCATTGCATTCATTTCTGCTATAAGCACCATGGAAAAGCTATCCCCCAGGGGATCAGATCTCACTCCACCAGAGCTGCATCTACTTCTGCAGCCTTTCTCAGAGGTGTTCCTACCAGGGACATCCTAGAAGCTGCTACTTGGAGTTCTGTACATACTTTAACCAAGCATTTTCATTTGCCAATTTTCTCTAAATCCAGAGCTGGCTTTGCCACTGCTGTCTTGCAGGGCCTTATTGCTGGCCCTAATGCTATATAAACTCCTCCTCCCAACCATTGCTTTGGAAATCTACCCAAATGTAATGACTGCAACAGTGAAACACGAAGAACATAGTACAGCTGTGTACACTTACCATAAATGTAGATGTTCGAGTGTATTCACTGTTGCAGTCCTGGTTAGCCTACCTCCTGCCCCCTAACTTCTTCTGGCTATGCCTCTACTTTCCTTTACTATGCTTAACACCCTTTTTGGTGTATTTGCTTTTTGTTGGAGGTATACCTTTGTGTTTTTATGTTTATTTGCTCCCCATTGGAGGGGCACCTGACATCTGGGGCAAGAAATACAGATGTAATGGCGTCGGCTGCATGTTTTCTACCCCTGACGACCTGACGTCATGGAAGAAGGGACAGCAACCGATGCAGGACCCAAGACTTTGTTAATCAGGCTGACTGAGGGCAACCTGCAAGCAGATTACCCAAATGTGAATACACTCAAACAGCTACATTTATGGTAAGTGTACACAACTGTAATGTCTTCATAAATGTGCAAAAGCAGCCTTTAAAAAAGGAAAATTTCAGTTTGGGACAAGAATGTGATATAAAATAACTTGAGCAAGAGGGAGTGTATAAATACTTGGGAATTGATGAAGGATCAGCAATAAAACATGAACAAATGCGAGTAAAGCTCAGTAAGGAGTACTTTAGAAGACTTAAATTAATCCTGAAAACAGCATTGACATCTAGGAACAAGATCCAAGCCATAAATCAATTTGCTCTTCCTGTCCTAACTTACAGTTTTGGAGTGATTGACTGGCCCCAAAAAGTGTTAGATAGATTGGATATTAAAACAAGAAGGATGCTTCATGCTTACCAAATGATGTATAAAAATCAGTGTATACCAAGATTATATATTCCCCGCTCCGAAGGAGGGATGGGCCTCCTTGAAATTGATTACATGTATAGATCTACAATCATGGGACTCCACACATCTGCTGACCTCACAGGATCCAAATGTAGTGAAAGTTTTGAAACATGAGGAGAATAAATCTAAGATGACATCTCTGCTTAATTTAGCAGAAGCATATAGACATCAAGCAGGAATGGAAATTATGCCAGAAGTAGATAAAAATCAGGCAGCAACTGAATGTGCTAAAAAACAAAAGAAAGAATATAAGGTGAAGGACCAGATGAGAAGGCAAGAAATGTGGAAAAAACATAAATATAGTTGCAAGTATAGAAAACTTCTGGAAGAGCCTCATGTTGATCAAGAACGAACACAGGAATGGTTAAGGAGAGGTGAATTCACATCAAGAAGTGAAAGGTTAATATTGGCAGCCCAAGATAGTGGGCTAAGTACACGCTGGATTACAAAGTCCATTGAACATGTGGGAGAAACAGACATATGTAGGTTTTGTAAAACTGAATTGGAAACAGTCATATACCTTGTTGCTGGTTGCGACGCACTACTGGCAGAGGGACTGTATACTGAAAGGCATAATAATGTGGTGAGACACTGGATATTGTGCAAATGTTATGGTATCGAAGTTGTTGAAAAACACTGGAAACATGAGCCACAAAGAATCATAGAAAATGATGAAGTTTATATCACATGGGCTGTCCCAATACCAACAGTTCAAAAGATAGATGCTAGAAAACCGGATATAGTGGACCAAGAAAAGAAGACAAAAGTAGCATTGATCATTGAAATTGCCACACCCAGTGACTGCAGTGTCTTGCGTACAGAGACACAAAGTCATAAAATACCTGGATCTGCAGGCAGAAACGAGAACCATGTGGAAGAAAGATACCCAGACAGTTCCAGTAGTAGTAGGAGCAACTGGTCTTATAAAAAGAATTTACAATTGTATTTAGATATGTTACCAAGTCATGTAACACTGTACGAATTGCAGAAGGAGTCAAAACTGGGCACATTGCAGGTGCTCTGAAGAGCACTTATGGCTAACATCAGAGTGAAACAATACTTATTTCATGAACTTTAATCGTACTTTGACTTAGGAATGGGGTCCATTCCCATCATGGTATTAGAAACCCAAAAGACTTGGAGAAATTAAAAAAGGCAGAAGAGCACTTTTGGCTATCATCAAAGAGTGAAACAATACTAATTGCAACTGGTCTTATAAAAAAGAATTTACAGTCGTATTTAGATATGTTACCAATTCATGTAACACCATACGAATTGCAGGAGGAGTCATTACTGGGCACATTTCGGGTGCTGCAAAGAGGACTCTTGGCTGAAATCAAAGAGTGAAACAATACTAATTTCATGAAATTTAATCGTACTTTGACTTAGGAATGGGTCCATTCCCATCATGGTATTAGAAACCCTAAAGATTTGGAGAAATTAAAAAAGTGAAGGATTTAGTATATGTATTTGTATAGATATGTGCATATATACAGATGTATGCTTTGTTTGTAACAACCAAAGTAGTCACCGGAACTCATGTTTATTTGCAGTGAAGTTCAGAAAGAGGAAAATGCATTTTATGTTAAGCAGTTCTGTTTGTATTTAAAATAAGTTATCATCATGTTTTTGCTCTGCAGGGGTTTCACAGTTCTTGTCAAAAGTAATATTTCTTTACTCCTAAAATATGTGAACAGTACTTAAGAGACCTCACCAAAATAGAGCAGTTGTCTTTGCAGTTCCATAGATAGAGATGAACAAAAATTTCTTCTCCTTCCACTCAAGCAGGGATAAATCCCATCTGGCTTTTCTTCTAAAGTGTTCAAGTCTCTTCACTGACAGGGGTACCACCTGGATTACCCACCTTCTTCAAGGGCCATCCTAGGACCCTTTTCAGACTCAAAGATTACACATTTTTCCTTCATCAGGGCATGAGGCTTTAAACATCCCCTTGCAGTTGTCCCTCATTAACTCTATTCTCCCTACCTATTTGTGGGTTAGCATCCATCTGCTGCTGTGCCCCATGCCTCAGTAGATGGGCTATATGTCTGGGATAACCCATGTGCATTCATTTGGTTGTGATCCGGCTTATACATGACCTTGAAGTTGAAGAGTCCCTTATAATGTGCCTTAGTCAGACCTGTTATGATGTGTCCTTTGTCTGTATCTAGCTTGACACATTAAAAATCTTGGAAAAAAATGCAGAGGTTCCTAAAAAATGCTCTTTGGTCACAAAAATCCTAACTACCACTAGGGACTGGAATCCTTGCCCCTGTACTCCATTTGTATAGACTCCTGAAGGTAGATTTGTGCTTGCCTAGCTGGCAAACTTCCTTTTTCTCAATAAGTCAAATAGAGCAACCAGTTGTAGAACTAGAAATGTCAACCTACGTCATAAATAAATAAACCAAGACACCTTACCCTCCCCCCTGATCTAGAACAGGCTTCTGTTACAGGTCAAGCAATGTGACTCCTTGTTATCTTTCAAACATAGCACATTTGGATGGTTAACCTTAACTTTACCTAGGAATTTTGTAGGTCTTACCCTCTTTGTAAGGTTGGTGGAGCCAGATGGTGGTTCGTGACGAGGCACGCAAGGCTGCTGGTCTAATTGCCTTGTATATCCTCCTCCTCTTCTTCTTTCGGCTTTTCCTGGTTAGGGGTCACCACAGCAGATCACCTGTCTGCTCATGATTGGCAGTGAAGTTTTACGGTGTCGAGTTGCCAGCCCGGCGCCCAACCTTCCATAGAAGGCACACACACATGCACTCACACCAAGGGCCAATTTAGAGTATCCAATCCACCTACAGCATGCCTTTGGGATGTGGGAGGAAACCGGAGCACCCGGAGGAAACCCACACGACCACAGGGAGGACATGCAGACTCTGCACAGAAGGCACCCCAGCCGAGGATCGAACCGGAGAAACTCTTGCTGTGAGTTGCCTTGTATATCCTATTATCCTGTAATAAGGTCTAGAGTGTTAGTCCCATTGAGATAGCTTTGTGTGAGTGTCCTTGTGACAGAATAAGCACTGAAGAGGGTATGATCTCTGATTAGAACAAACTCTTTGTTCAAGAGGTAATATTTCAGGTTGTTGACAGCCCACTTACTGGCTAAACACTCTTTTTCTATTCTTGAGTAGCATTTTTTGGCATTACCAAGCCTCTTGCTAAAATACAAGGTGGGAGTGTTCCTTTTCAACCCGAAGGTGTCATTGTGTACTAGGAATTGCTTTGAAAATTCAGGGTCTGTGAGTATGGACTCCAAACACATGTGCCTAAAGGCGTGTTATACTGCATTTATCCACTTTACCTTTAATCAAGTCATTTATGGGGAAAGCAATACTGGCAAATTGGACTCTGCCTGGTTGTTTTGTGGCAAATTGGGAACAGATAACTTATTTTGGCCTGGCTAGCAGTTATCAGTAGTCTTCCTTTTTAGTGGTTGGTGTGGCTCAGTTTTGTTCTGCTTCCAAATGTTCAGCCTGTGGTAGCAAACTTTTGCAGTAGTTAACTTGTATTTAGCAGGATTAGATGTCAATCCAGCCTGACACAGAGAGTTTAAAACAGTTTGAACTTTGGCCAGATGTCTCTCCCACTCTTCATAGAGTATTACAGTGTCATCTAGGTAGGCATCTGTATATCTGGTTTGGGGTATAGTAATTTTGTTCATCAGCTTCTGGGGCATTGTTAAGTACTCCAGACAAAAGAGAACACTTTATAATGGACAAAAACTATCAGGTGAGGAAAATCACATTTTTTCCATAAAAATCTGAGGATAGTGGGATTTGATAATACACTTTGGTTAAGTCTTAAGTGGCCAGAAACCTAGTCTTGCACAGTTTCAAAGCAGCCCATCCACTTGAGGAATGGGATATGAATCAAACTTAGATATGCGATTTAACTTCCTGAAGTATTTCAAAACTGTATAGATATGTCAGGCTTGGAAAACAATACAGTGGGACAGTTTTAATCACTATGGTATTAGACTCTTCTGTAAAAATAAATTTAGGAGTGTTTTTTTTTTTTTTTTGAACTTGGTACCTAAATACTTGGCATTGAAACTGTGGTATTTGATATGGTTTTAAGAGCATTGCCTCTTTGAGCAGTGTTTGTTATGTTGAATTAAAATGGTTTCACCAGACAGCTTTTGAAAATATGTCCTTATTTCTGAGTTCAAAGTACAAATTCTTTCACTTCCTACTTAATGAGACACTTATAGGTTCATAGGTTCATACTAGGCTATCTGCCCTAGGGCATTTATAAGCCTAGCCAGAGTGTATTTGGCTTTCGCCACCCATTTTAAATTAATTTTGCTATGCCTTTTTTTTGAGGTTAGTATACTGTGCCTCTGTCTAACAGTGACACAGAAGTGATAGCCGGGGTAAACCTACGATCTCCCATCCACTCATCAAGATTCCTCTTGAAGAGAGTCAATGTGGGACTCTGCCTAACCTGGACTGGGATTTTATTCCAGAGTGAAGGGAGCCTCTGGGTTATGAATCTGTCCCTCCAGCATGTCCTATTTATTTCAGTGCTGAGGTTCAAGTCTCTGCGTAGCTCGATGGGATTTGGATTTTCTGAGGTGCAGCATGTCCATTAATTCCTGGTTGGACATGGCTTTATCGTCAGGCACAGATCGCCTCTGAGCAGGCGGTATGCCACTGAGTAGAGCTGGAGTTTCTTTAACCGGGCAGCATATGGCATCTGTTTGAGCCCTTTGATCCTCTTGGTGAGGTACTTTTGGGGTCTTTCCAGTTGCTGCAGGTGTCTGGTAAGGTACATCCCAAAGGGGCATTGTACTCGATTATGGGCCTGATGAGGGATGAGTAAAGAGGCACGATGACCTCCCTGATCTAGATGTGAATCCCTTCATGATTAGGTGGGCTATATAAAATGTTTTTCTAACCACTTTGGCCACGTGGTTGTCAAATGAGAGATTGCTATCAACTTGGGTCCCCAGGTCCCTAATTACTTCTTCTGTACTTAATGGATTACCACCTATGTGTTAATTTGTGGGCACTTTGTTTTTGCCAAAGGGGATGACTATACACTTTTTGGCGTTTAGCTTGAGGCCATGGCTCTGGCACCAGTTGTCTGTTTCTATGAGGCCCTTTTGGAGGATGCTTGTGTCGGCTGGAGAGTTGATTATGGTGCCCAGTTTGCAGTCATCTGCGAACTTGGTCAGCCACAGTCCTTCCGTGTTGGCCTGTACCGCCGAGAAATATATATTGAACAAGAGAGGTCCCAGGACTGAGCCTTGTGGGATGCCACTTGTAACTGGTTTGGAGTCTGACATGGCTCCAGCAATTCTAACCATGTGGGTTCTGTCCTTGAGACAGTTTGCAACCCATCTAGTGACATAGGGGTTTATATTTAAGCTGGTGAGCTTATCTATAATGCCCAAGTGGGGTATTATATCGAAGGCTTTTGCGAGGTCCAGGTAGGCTGTGTGGACCACCTTCCCCTCGTCAATGGCCTTGGTGACTGTTTCAAAGAAATCGACCAGGTTTAAGAGGCAGGATCTGCCCTTAACAAAGACAAACTGGGTAGGATCCAGTGTCTGTAGGTCCCCAATATCTTTATTTATGAGGTCCATGATGATCCTTTCCATAGCTTTGCAGACCAAGCTAGTCAGGCTTATGGGGCGATAGTTTCCAGGATCCATTGAGGCACCACCTTTGTGGAGAGGGACCACTGTTGCTGTACGCCACTCTTTGGGTACATATCCTGTAGTAAGGCTAAGATTGAACAGTAGTTTTATGTTTGGGTTTAGCTCTTCTTGGAGTTCATGTAGGACGCAGCCCGGGACACCATCTGGTCCCATTGATGCTGTTTTTTTTTGCTTTGGAGAGGGCGGCTCTTACCTGACCATCTGAGATGTCAGGGGGGCAGCACTCTGTTGGTATAGATATTTGCCCTTTTGGTGGGGGGGGGGGAGTTTGCACTGAACCTGTCAGCTAGGATGTTGGCAATGTCTGTGGGCTCGGTGGATTTTTTGTCATTTTGGACTAATTCTGAGCATATCTGGGAATTCCCACCCAGGTTCCTAACATAACTAAAGAAAGCCTTGTGATTATCCTTAGTGTCCTGTGCAATTTTTCTCTCGAAGCTGGCCTTAGACGATTTTATGAGTGCCCGTAGTTTTTTGCTAATACTGATCAGAGATGCCTTCCCTTTTTGGGATCTTGCTCTATCATGTAGTAGCTTCCTCCTTCTATTGTATAGTTTGTTTATGGCTGGGGTCCACCAGACAGGACGTCTGCCTTTGGAGGATTGGGTCTTGGTTTTATTTGGGATTGCATGATCCATGCATTCCTGAAGGTGTTCATAGAATGCGTTTATAAAGGATTCTGCGGACTGGGCCATATTTTCCACAGGCCCGGGGGCTTTGAAGGATTTCGCCTCGGTTTTGAGGCATGTGAAATTTGCTTTAGAGAAGTTTTTCACTGTGGTTTTCTGGGCAGGGGTGGGGTCGGGATGTGAATATCCAGTGAGATTAGTTTATGGTCTGATCTTACCAGTGAGGGATACACTTCTGGTCTGGAGCATAGTGTCCCCATGTTGGTGATGATCAGGTCCAGTATGTTTTCCCCTCTTGTGGGAGTGGTAACAAGTTCTTCCATAGCATTTGAGTTTATAAATTCTAGGAACCTTTGGGCTAGGGTGTTGGAGCTAGAGTAATGCTCCCAGTCTATGTTTGGGTAGTTGAAGTCGCCCAATATAATGGTGTTTGGAGAGACCTTCATATTTTCCAGTATTCTCAGGAAGGCCGAGTGGGGTTCCTGGGTTTGGGAGGGTGGTCTGTAGCAGGCTATAAACTGGAAGGCAGTTTTACCCAGAGTTAGTTGCACATGGATAGTCTCTGATGCTTCGTGCTGTGCCACCAACCTGGAGGTGTGGGTATCTTTGACGAATATTGATACTCCCCCTCCTTTTGTGGTTCGGTCCAAGTTTTGGGGCCGAAACGCATGGTATGAGGTATAACTTGGTAGTGCTGGGGTGCTCTCGGGAGCCTTGAACCAGGTTTCTGTTACTGCACAGATATCGATGTTCTCCATGCTAAGGAGAGTTTCGAGTGCATGCATCTTGAGGTTTAGACTTCTGGCATTGAGTAGCATTACTCTTAGTTTCTTATCCCTTGTGATACCTATGGAGGTGGGTTTGTCTTTTGAGCCTTGCCTAAAAAAGGCACTATGGGGGTAGCAAGAGCCTTTGCCAATATCCGAAAGCCCAGGGGTGACAGGTGCAAGCCGTTCCTAGCGAAGCATTGTGGCTTCTCGAGCATGTCATCCCAGGCTGACAGGCATTGGATCCCCTTTGAATGACACCAACACTTAAGCCAATTGTTGAAATTGATCATCTTGTCTTCATATTGTGGCATCATTCTTGGTGAGGGTAGGATGCTACTCAAGGTCAGGGTCATACCGGCCTGGGCTACATGCTCAGAGAGCTCCTCTATGTCTCTTTTCATGTAGTCCAGGGAGGTACGTCTCAGGTCATTCACACCATCATGGGCAATGACTGAGTCATATTTGTACTTGCCTTGGAGTGACCTGAGTGCTTGTGTTATGTGGCGGATCCTAGCGCCCGACAGGCAGCTCACCATGACCTTCTCCTTGTTCAGCCTGGTGAGCGGGACGTCAGTGTGCCTGACGATAGAGTCACCTATTACAAGTGTATCAGGTGTGTTGTTTAGCCTTAAAGGCTGTGACTGTTCGGCACACTGGCTTTGTGAGCTGTGTGTTGCACGTGTTTTGTTTTGGGGTAGCGGTTGCATGGGTGTCTGCTTTGGAGGTCTCTCCTGCTTAGGCAGATTTTTATTTAGAGCCTCCAGTATGTTTTGTGTGTTTATGTGTTTGGTTTGTTGTCGTGGTAGGTCTATGTGAGACTGGAATTGTAGTGAGTGTGGTTTCCTTCTCCTCCTGACTGGTTACGCCAGTACTGAGTTGAGAGAGCTTAGCCTCCAGTTTGGCTATATGGTTGCATCTCTCACATGTGTTGGAATTTGTTGGGAGGAGGAGTGGGTTGTCTGTGTACATGAGGCAGTTGTAACATTGCCTCAAGATTCCCAGATTCACCAGCTGGACCGGAGAGGAGACTGACAACTGACCTTTGGACATGCTAGAATAGTATTGGGAATTCCTTTATAATTGAAAAAAGGGCCAATGGGGAACAAGGAACTCAAGGGGAGTTTGTGAGGGTGTAGTGCTTTTAATTTAGAGCTGACTTATATAATTGCTTTAGTGAGCAAGTGCCAGGTAACTTAAATGCAATGTGTTAAAGGTAACGTAAATGCAAAAACGACAAACAGTAACTTTCTTTCAAGTGAAACAAGGAAATAAGTACAGTAAGCAATGCAGATATCACTAGGGATCCACAGAAGTGCTAAAAGGCCGCGTTTTAGGTGGAATTAGCGTTTCAGGGAAATAAACAAGCAACAAGCATACAAACAAAGCTAGATTCAGCAGGCCTGGATCTAGTCTATGCTACAGCAAACAAGGTGTACCAATTTCAGTAAAAAACAGTTAGAATATGCAGGCACTATAAGCCTTTAACCAGAAATTCCCTGCTCAGAAGGGCAGAGTCCAGCCTCTCCTCCCACAAGAGTGCAGACCACAATCCTTCTTAACTTAAAATAACTGGCCTGAAGCCCAAGTGCTTAAACCAGAACTAATACACTTTTAGAATAACAGACACTGAGCTCTCAATCAGCAGTTCCCAACTTAGAAGGATGTAAGCTACCTGTCCTGCCACCACAGTGGTAGGCCACAAACCTTCCTAATGTAAAACAACTGGTCTGAAGCCCAAGTGCTTAATCCAAAAGACTTAGAAATTATAGCTACACTTTAATCAAGTTACTACCAGCAGTAATAAATACAACTGAATACTTTAAAGAATGCCTGGATTAGTGCTCAAGTTATACAAACAAAGCTAGATTCAGCAGGCCTGGATCTAGTCTATGCTACAGCAAACAAGGTGTACCAATTTCAGTAAGAAGCAGTTCAAATATGCAGGCACTATAAGCCTTTAACCAGAAATTCCCAGCTCAGAAGGACAGAGTCCAGCCTCTCCTCCCACAAGAGTGCAGAACACGAACCCTCTTAATGTAAAATAACTGGCCTCAAGCCCAAGTGCTTAAACCAGAATTAATACACGTTTAGAATAACAGACACTGAGTCCTCAATCAGCAGTTCCCAACTTAGAAGGATGTAAGCTACCTGTTCTGCCACTACAGTGCAGACCACAAACCTTCTTAATGTAAAACTGGTCTGAAGCCCAGGTGCTTAAACTAAAAGGCTTAGAATGAGTTACACCAAGCAGTAATAAATACAATTGAGCACTTTTAAGATGACGCAAAAGCAAAATAAAGTAGGAAAAAACACAAATACAGTAAAAGCAGATATTTTTTTTTTTTTTTTTTTTTTTTTGTGGAAAGAGAGAAAGGAGTAGCAGAAACTAAGCTTATTGGCCTTCTCAAATGTTCTCCCTGTACTAGGTAGAATGAGGTAATGACACTAGACTGGGAGGAGGGTCCCAGATCAAATTTTCACTAGGGGCAACTGCAAAGCCACCAACTATAAAAACACTATACCAACAGAGAGGGAGGGTGGGAAACAAACTGCAGAAATGTTACTCACAGCTGAAAAGCAGCAGTGAGCCTTTAAATTAAAGTTTTAAACAGCTAAAGGAGCCACTAGAAAAAAGAGTTTAACTGCAACAAGTTATCATAAACAAACAACCCAACAGATGCTTAATAAGAGTGGACAATTTCCAGTTAATACCTCACACACAGTGAAACTAGCTAGAAAAAATACACAGTACACAAAGTGCTACAAACAACAAAGAAATAAAGAACAAAATAAACAAAAACAGGATACTTAATGTTATATATTATAGCTCCGAGTTTGCTGAGTGTCCTTCCTTCGATTAGCTCACTGTAAAAAAAAAAAAAAAAAAAAAAAAAGACATGCTGTAGGAACTGTTGCTTCACCCTGCAAATATACTTACTTCAGAAACTTAAGCAGAAGCTTCTTTCCATGGTTCCAGAACATTAATGTGATGAAGCTTTTCTGGTTCCTTTTTCCCAGTTGTATGACCCTGCAGATTATTTTACTTACTTCCAGTGTCATTTAAAGGGGTTTTACTATTTTGCAAGGAACTTATCAGCAGTGGGATCTAATGCAAATATCTTTTCTCCCGCTTTTGAACCCTCTCAGATTAGTATTCAGTTGTAAGGTGTCAGCTGTGCCTTCTCCATTTATTCTGTCAGTACGAATAATGCAGTTCTTAACCTGTCCTGGAGATCCAAAAAATATTTTATCACAATTTGAAGGGGGGGGGTCCTTCCCCCAAGTTTCATTTACTGTATGCCATACAGGAATTCAGATGTGTGAATCCATCTGAAACATGGTGTACTTCTGTTATAGCAAAAGGAATATATTGCCGTAGTTGTTCCCAGTTGTTACCCTTCATCTGAATAACTTTTCATATCATAGACGTTATAGTTTTGTTAATGCATTTGTCTCACCTATCTGTTTGAGGGTAGTATACAGGTATCTTTAGCTATTTGACTTTAAAGCACTGTCACAGTTCATGCATTGCTTTGTACATGAATGGGTGCATTGGTGAGTAATAATTTAGGGTAATAGGAGGTTACTAGGCTAGTGGCCCTAGAGCCTTTACAAGCCTAGCCATGTTAATCCTAAGTATCCCCAATTAACTGTACTTATTTCCTTGTTTCACTTGAAAGAAAATTACTGTTTGTCGTTTTTGCATTTAAGTTACCTGTAACACATTACATTTAAGTTACCTGGCACTTGCTCACTAAAGCAATTATATAAGTCAGCACTAAAAAATTAAAAGCACTATACCCTCACAAACTCCCCTTGAGTACCTTCTTCCCCATTGGCCCTTTTTTTCAATTATAAAGGAATTCCCAATACTATTCTAGCATGTCCAAAGGTTAGTTGTCAATCTCCTCTCCGGTCCAGCTGGTGAATCTGGGAATCTTGAGGCAATGTTACAACTGCCTCATGTACACAGACAACCCTCTCCTCCTCCCAACAAATTCCAACACATGTGAGAGATGCAACCATATAGCCAAACTGAAGGCTAAGCTCTCTCAACTCAGTACTGGCATAACCAGTCAGGAGGAGAAGGAAACCACACTCACTACAATTCCAGTCTCACATAGACCTACCACGACAGCAAACCAAACACATAAACACACAAAAACATACTCGGAGGCTCTAAATAAAAATCTGCCTAAGCAGCAGAGACCTCCAAAGCAGACACCCAAGCAACTGCTACCCCAAAACAAAACACATGCAACACATAGCTCACAAAGCCAGTGTGCCGAGCAGTCACAGCCCTTAAGGCTAAACAACACACCTGATACACTTGTAATAGGTGACTCTATCGTCAGGCACACTGACATCCCGCTCACCAGGCTGAACAAGGAGAAGGTCACGGTGAGCTGCCTGTCGGGCGCTAGGATCCGCCACATAACACAAGCACTCAGGTCACTCCAAGGCAAGTACAAATATGACTCAGTCATTGTCCATGCTGGTGTGAATGACCTGAGACGCACCTGCTGGACGACATGAAAGAGACATAGAGGAGCTCTCTGAGCATGTAGCCCAGGCGGTATGCCCCTGACCTTGCGTCGCATCTTACCCTCACCAAGAATGTTGCCACAATATGAAGACAAGATGATCAATTTCAAGAATTGCCTTAAGTGTTGGTGTCATTCAAAGGGGATCAATGCCTATCAGCCTGGGATGACATGCTCGACAAGCCACGATGCTTCGCTAGGGATGGCTTGCACCTGTCACCCTGGGCTTTCGGATATTTGCAAAGGCTCTTGCTACCCCCATAGTGCCTTTTTTAGGCAAGGCTCAAAAGACAAACCCACCTCCATAGGTATCACAAGGGATAAGAAACTAAGAGTAATGCTACTCAACGCCAGAAGTCTAAACCTCAAGATGCACGCACTCAAACTCTCCTTAGCATGGAGAACATCGATATCTGTGCAGTAACAGAAACCTGGTTCAAGGCTCCGAGCACCCCAGCACTACCAGGTTATACCTCATACCATGCTTTCGCCCCAAAACTTGGACCGAACCACAAAAGGAGGGGAGTATCAATATTCGTCAAAGATACCCACACCTCCAGGTTGGTGGCACAGCACGAAGCATCAGAGACTATCCATGTGCAACTAACAGTGGGTAAAACTGCCTTCCAGTTTATAGCCTGCTACAGACCACCCTCCCAAACCCAGGAACCCCACTCGGCCTTCCTGAGAACACTGGAAAATGTGAAGGTCTCTCCAAACACCATTATATTGGGCGACTTCAACTACCCAAACGTAGACTGGGAGCATTACTCTAGTTCCGACACCCTAGCCCAAAGGTTCCTAGAATTTATAAAGTCAAATGCAATGGAACAACTTGTTACCACTCCCACTAGAGGGGAAAACGTACTGGACCTGATCATCACCAACATGGAGACTCTCTGCTCCAGACCAGAAGTGTATCCCTCACTGGTAAGATCAGACCATAAACTAATCTCACTGGATATTCACATCCCGACCCCACCCCCTGCCCAGAAAACCACAGTGACAAACTTCTCTAAAGCAAATTTCACACTCCTCAAAACCGAGGTGGAATCCTTCAAAGCCCCAGGGCCTGTGGAAAATACGGCCCAGACTGCAGAATCCTTTATAAACGCATTCTATGAACACCTTCAGGAATGCATGGATCATGCAATCCCAAATAAAACCAAGACCCAATCCTCCAAAGGCAGACGTCCTGTCTGGTGGACCCCAGCCATAAACAAACTATACAGTAGAAGGAGGAAGCTACTACATGATAGAGAAAAATCCCAAAAAGGGAAGGCATCTCTGATCAGTATTAGCAAAAAATTACGGGCACTCATAAAATCGTCTAAGGCCAGCTTTGAGAGAAAAATTGCACAGGACACTAAGGATAATCACAAGGCTTTCTTTAGTTATGTTAGGAACCTGGGTGGGAATTCCCAGATATGCTCAGAATTAGTCCAAAATGACAAAAAATACATCGAACCCACAGACATTGCCAACATCCTAGCTGACAGGTTCAGCGCAAACTCCCCCCCCACCAAAAGGGCAAATATCTATCCCAGCAGAGTGCTACCCCCCTGACATCTCAGATGCTCAGGTAAGAGCCGCCCTCTCCAAAGCAAAAAACACAGCATCAATGGCACCAGACGGTGTCCCGGGCTGCATCCTACATGAACTCCAAGAAGAGCTAAACCCAAACCTAAAACTACTGTTCAGTCTCAGCCTTACTGCAGGATATGTACCCAAAGAGTGGCGTACAGCAACAGTGGTCCCTCTCCACAAAGGTGGTGCCTCAGCAGATCCTGGAAACTATCGCCCCATAAGCCTGACTAGCTTGGTCTGCAAAGCTATGGAAAGTATCATCATGGGCCTCATAAATAAAGATATTGGGGACCTACAGACACTGGATCCTACCCAGTTCGGCTTTGTTAAGGGCAGATCCTGCCTCTTAAACCTGGTCGATTTCTTTGAAACGGTCACCAAGGCCATTGACGAGGGGAAGGTGGTCCACACAGCCTACCTGGACTTCGCAAAAGCCTTCGATGCAATACCCCACTCGGGCATTATAGATAAGCTCACCAGCTTAAATATAAACCCCTATGTCACTAGATGGGTTGCAAACTGTCTCAAGGACAGTACCCACATGGTTAGAATTGCTGGAGCCATGTCAGACTCCAAACCAGTTACAAGTGGCGTCCCACAAGGCTCAGTCCTAGGACCTCTCTTGTTCGGTATATATTTCTCGGAGGTACAGGCCAACACGGAAGGACTGTGGCTGACCAAGTTCACAGATGACTGCAAACTGGGCCATAATAGACTCTCCAGCCGACACAAGCATCCTCCAAAAGGGCCTCATAGAAACAGACAACTGGTGCCAGAGCCATGGCCTCAAGCTAAACACCAAAAAGTGTATAGTCATCCCCTTTGGCAAAAACAAAGTGCCCACAAATTACCACATAGGTGGTAATCCATTAAGTACAGAAGAAGTAATTAGGGACCTGGGGACCCAAGTTGATAGCAATCTCTCATTTGACAACCACGTGGCCAAAGTGGTTAGAAAAACATTTTATATAGCCCACCTAATCATGAAGGGATTCACATCTAGATCAGGGGAGGTCATCGTGCCTCTTTACTCATCCCTCATCAGGCCCATAATTGAGTACAATGCCCCTTTTGGGATGTACCTTACCAGACACCTGCAGCAACTGGAAAGACCCCAAAAGTACCTCACCAAAAGGATCAAAGCGCTCAAACAGATGCCATATGCTGCCCGGTTAAAGAAACTCCAGCTCTACTCAGTGGCATACCGCCTGCTCAGAGGCGATCTGTGCCTGACGTATAAAGCCATGTCCAACCCGGAATTAATGGACATGCTGCACCTCAGAAAATCCAGATCCCATCTAGCTTACGCGCTCGAGAGACTTGAATCTCAGCACTGAAATAAATAGGACATGCTGGAGGGACAGATTCATAACCCAGAGGCTTCCTTCACTCTGGAATAAAATCCCAGTCCAGGTTAGGCAGAGTCCCTCATTGACTCTCTTCAAGAGGAATCTTGATGAGTGGATGGGAGATCATAGGTTTACCCCAGGTATCACTTCTGTGTCGCTGTTAGACAGAGGCACAGTATACTAACCTCAAAAAAGGGCATAGTAAAATTAATTTAAAATGGGTGGCGAAAGCCAAACGCACTCTGGCTAGGCTTATAAATGCCCTAGGGCAGATAGCCTAGTATGAACCTATAATGTCCTTCTATTCATCAGTTATAGTATTCATTACATGAGGGAGTTTCCCTTGGCCTGTGGATGGGAACTGTGAACTTGTCATGTCTCCAGGCTCTCCTCCACCTCAAGTGAGACATCGGTATCCGTGGATGCATCAGAAGGTTCAGGCCTTTACTTTTTGGTCTTCTGCTTCAAGCTCAACTTGGCCTCAGGCCCTGAGGATCCCTCCATAGCATTTTTTGCTAGCAGCTATAAGCACTGTTTCTCTAGGTAGATAGCTAAAGAGGATGATCTACTACTTAAGGTCCTAGAGACGAACATCTGACAAATAGAGCAGTTTTTGTGGTTGTGGTTTGGGTCTAGACAGAACAGGCAATGGAGGCAGCTATACTTGTGTGGAATTTGTCCACACTGGCACTTGCCCATTTTGGATGACATGAACCCCAACCCAATAACAGTAGCAAATTAGTCAAAAAATTCCCCAGTGGAGCACTTATCTGAAAATTGAAGAATCACAAACAACTCAAAGTCTGAGCATATGTTGGAATCTGCCATTCAGATCTGGTGGCAGGGAAGTTCTAAAGATGGTGCATGTGTACGTCACTTTTATTGCTGATGTCTGATCGCAGCCTGCATGTGATGTACCACGCACCCAACAGTAGTAAAAGTCTTTTGTATACAGGTTGACGTTAGGTCTCCTGTGGCGGGGAACTCCCTCATGTAATGAATACTGCAACAGTGAAGAGAAGTACATCCATCGTTATGGTAATATTTTACACAACTATTCTTGTTTTTTGGGCAGTTCGCAGAACAAATTTATAAACAGAGCAGGTGATCAACACTGGCTACCCCTGTCCATGAGAGACATGGATGCCACCTCAGGGGTGAATCTGCGGTCTCCCATGCAGTTATCTAGGTTGTATTTGAATAGGGTCAGTGAGAAGCTCTGTTTTTCGTAAATAGGACATCTATTCCAGAGAAGCTGCAGTCCCTGGAAGATGTTATCTGTCTCTCCAGCATGTTCTTTTAATGTCACAGGCTAGATTGAGATCCCTAGACTGAGTGACTCTTGTGCCATTTGACTTGTGGATGTGCAGCATTTCTATTAGGGCAGGATTGTAGATTAACCTATAGGTCAGGCACAAGTCACCTCTCAGCAGCCTAGAAGATAGAGTAAAGTGACAAGACTTTTAGCCTGTCCACATAGATCATGGTCTGGAGTCCCTGTATTTTCATAGTGAGAAACCTCTGAGGTCTCTCCAGCTGCTGCAGGTGCCTGGTGAGGTACATGGTCTGATGATGGTCGAGTACAGTCGAGTTCACATCCCTTGACTTGGATGCGATGCCCTTGCTTATGAGGTACGCTACGTAGAAGTCTTCCCTTACCACTGTGTAAATTTGCTGGTCAAAGTTCAGATTGCTATCAACCTGTCTTTCCAAGTCTTGCACTACTGTGCTGGAATTCAGGGGTTGCTGTCAGTATTGTAATTTGTAGGAAATTCCATTTTGCCAAAGGGAATAATAATGCATTTTTTTGTGTGTGTTTAATTTTAGACAATGGCTTTGGCACCAATCATTCATTTGTGTTAGCACTTCTTGTAATATGTTGAGATCGTTGGGGGACTCAGTGATTGCTCCCAGTTTGCAGTCATCAGTGAACTTGATGAGCCAGTGGCTGTCTACTTTGGCCTGGACTTCTGAGAAATAGATACCAAACATTAAGAGGCCCTGCACAGACCCCTGTGGTTCTCCACTGGTGAAGGTTGAGAAACCAGTATTGACAGAGTGAGTTCTGTCAGTGCGCGAATTGGTTACCCATCTAGTAATGCAAGGGTTAATTCCCAGCTGGGAGAGTTTCTCAATGATGCACGAGTGGGGAATTGTGTCAAAAACCTTGGCAAGGTCGAGATAGGCTGTGTGCACTGTCTTACCTTACCCTGGTGTCAGGTATGCTTTGGGATATAATAGGTAGGGATAGGGGGATGAAGTTTGTGCTGAATCTGTCAGCTAGTAGATTGGCGATATCTTCTGGTGTATTATGAGTGATCCCATCTACAACCAGTTCAGCACATAGCAGAGCATTCCTTTATAGACTTCGGATGTAGTTAAATAATGCCTTATGATTATCCTTGGCTAGGGATGTGACTTTAGTTTCATAATTTGCTTTAGAAGATTTTACAGGATTTCTGATTTTCTTGTTTAGGCTTAGGAGGAAACTCTTCCTCTTCAGAGAGATATCCCTCTTGCTTTTGGACAACACTTTCTTCCTCTTGTTGTATAATCTGTTTATAGGTGAAATCCACCAGGGTGGCTTGTTTTTATGGGAAGACCTGGTTTTGATGTGGTAAGGTACAGCAGAGTTTATGCAGTTACTTAAGTGTTTGTACAGGGCATTTGCCTACACTTCTGCATAGTGCTCATTGATGTCTGCGATTGAGGGCGGTATGAAGCTTTTTATACCATCGCTTAATAGGCTGTAGTTAGGTTTGGTAAAGTTTTTTTTATAATTTTTGTTCCTGTGAGGGTGTCTATTCCAGTAGTTGCTTCAAATGAGACTGCTTTGTGATCTGATTAACCAGGGAGGGCATCATGCATGGGAAGGTACAGTGACCCCCCCCCCCTCCATGTTGGTGAGTACTATGTCCAGAACATAGAGCCCCTAATGGGGGAGCAGACATTCTGTTCCAGAGCATTTGTGATAAAGTCCAGGAATCTCTGGGAGAGCATGCTCGTGTATGTCCCCCAGTCTATGGAAGGATAGATGAAATCTCTCATGACTAAGGTGTTGGGCTGTATGGCAAGTGATTCCAGTAAATCGAGGAAAGAAGTGTACTTATCCTGGTTCATGGTGGGGAATCTATAGCTAGGAATGATGTGGTATGGTACTTTCTCAATAGTTAACTGGACGTGGAGTAGTTCAAGAAAGTCATGCTGTTTGACCAGTCTCGAGGTTTACTTGGTATTAATGAAGATGGTTCCTTCACACTCATTTTGAGGTCTGAACTGTGGAAGGCATTCCAGCCTTGCATAGTCGGAGTGCTTTCAGCAGCCTTGAACCATGTCTTGGTAACTGCAAGGGAGTGCAGTTTCATGTTTAAACTCTTAGCATTAAGCAGCACAACACTGAGTTTGTCTCAGTTAGATTTTATGGTGGAAAATTATTTGTTTTGACATTGCCTGGAAAAGGCAGTAGGGGGGAGGCAAGGGCCTTTGCCAGTATCCCAAAGCCTAGGGGGGGACAGCTGTAGACCATCTCTAGCAAAGCAGTGAGGTCTGTCTACCATATCCTCCCAGGTTGACAGATACTGGATTCCCCTCTACTGACCCCAGAAGCTAAGCCAATTGTTGAAGTCGATCATTTTTTGTTTATATTGGGATATTATCCTGGGTGAGGGAAGGATACTTCTTAGGGCTAGGGACATACCTGCCTGGGACACATAATCAGAGAGTTCCATCATGTTTCTCTTTATATAGTCCAGAGAGGTATGTCTGAAGTCATTCACTCCAACATGGACTATGACAGAGTCATAACGGTACTTGAGTGAATGTGTGATTTGCCAGATCCTGGTACCTGATAGGCAGCTGACTGCGACCTTCCCCTTCTCCAGTCTGCTGAGGGGGACATCTCACTATGGAGTCGCCTATGACCAGGACATTTGATGTGTTTTGCCTTAAGAGTTTATTTGTTGAGACACTACTGTGTGTGTTCATGTGTGTAGTGGTTTCTTTTTGTTTAGTGGTGAGTGTGGGTGGTGTGCATTTGGGAGGTCTCTGTTCTTTTGGTAGGATTTTAGTGAGCACTTCCACATATGTGGGTTTTTGTTTCATGACCTTATTTTGTGTGAGAAGTGACGTTTGCATGAGAAGTGAAGTGTGTGTGCTGACAACCTGTTTGATGTCTAGTTTGTTTTTATGTGAGAGAACTGACCCTGGTTCCACAGTGTATTTGCATCTGTCACATAGAGTGCTAGTTTGCTTTAGGAGTAAGTAGTTGTCAGTATACGTGAAGCAATTGCTACATTGCCTAAAGATGCCCATATCAATTAAGCTGTCAGGAGAAATTATGGGAAACTGCCTATCCATCACGGCAGGATTTTTCTGAACGTGGTATTTGGGAAGGAAGTGGTCTAGCTGGACTTAGGACTTTGGCTTAACTAGTGGGCTAGTTTGACTTAGAGTAGCAAAGGTTGTGGGTGTGCAGTAGGTTGTGGCTGATAAGTGTGAGAATGCTGCTGAGAGCGCAACTGAGTTGCACTTTGGTCAGCAGAGAAACTTAGGGGAGGAGGGTCTACTGGAAGGTCTCTATGGAAAAATAATATTCCCAGGCATTAGATCTGTACAGGCACTGCTAAACCCCATTGCGCAAAAGTGAGCAAATGCGAGGCTTATGTACAGGCAAATTTAAACCGTTTTTAGCACAACTACCAAGGAGAAAGCCCCAAACTGAGCCTTTCTCCTGCAGTCCCCAACTCAGACGGGTCCTGAGGTACACACTTTTGCCACAAGGGTGCAGAGAGCCCCCATTAATGTAAGATGGCTTGTTTAAGAACACAGTGATACCAAACAGTCTAGATTCATCAGGTCTGAATCTAGCCTATGCCATATAAAGCAATGAAACAGAATTTCAAAGTGCAAAGAAAAAAATGCAGTCACAAATAACAAAAATGAAGTAGTTGTTGTTCTTCTTTAGGCTTTTCCCGGTTAGGGGTCGCCACAGTGAAATTCTGGTTCGCTAATGATTGGCAGTAGATTTTTTACGGTGCTGAGGTGCCAGCCCGACGCCCAACCTTCAACGAAGGCACGCCCATTCACGCATGTCTTTCGAACGCCACTCGACCGTGGGGAGGACATGCAGACTCCACACAGAAGTAATTCAATTAAATGCAGTTAACGAAGTGCAGTGCTGGCTTAAAATATACTTATTTTAAGGGGTTTTTCAGTACAGATGCACTCCAGACCTCTGACTAGAGTTGCCAAATGTTGAGCAGCTCTGGTAAACTGAGCGCAAACCCATACAAATGCAGGGCTTATATACAGGTGAATTTCAACAGTTTGTAACAAAACTACCGATGGGAAAGCCCCAAATTAAGCCCTTCTCCAGCATTCCCCAAATCAGATGGGTCCTGAGCTACACACTTCTGCCACAAGGGTGCAGGGAGGCCCTCTTAATGTAAGATGGTTGGTTTAAGAATACAGTGATACCAAACAGTCTAGATCCAGCAGGTCTGAATCTAGCCTATGTTATGTAAGGCAAGGAAATACAATTTCTAGATGAGAAGGAGTGAGGGAGAGTCACTTAAGGGTCAAAGTGAGAGTGTTTAGTAGTATTAGATAACCTGCAGTGGTACCACCCTCTGCACAAACTGGCAGCTCTTCAAGCAGCTGTGAACAGTGGGAGACTACAGCAAGCATTTTCTATAGAGGATTTTAAACTGGAGAGATTTGATTTTATGCAAGCACTGGGGAACCTATACCAGCAGGATGAAAGACTTTTACAGAGTTAAACCCTCAGGCCAATCAGATAAATGCTTTACACCAGATGTCAAGATTTCCTGCAATGTCAAGAATCTTTGGAAATAAGTTTACTAACCCTGAGAAATGTTCACAATACACAAAAACTTTGCAAAACTTAGAAATATTTTGGCAGACTCAGAACAGCTTTTGCAGTATGAGAGTGAGTTAGGAAACATCAGAGTACTGTTAAAACAACCTAAGAGCAGTACAGTAATAGAGTTTCTTTAACAAGTGTATGCTGAAAAACAGTGATACATTTAACCAAATCAGTAAATGCAGCACATAAGTGTTAAATAGCACTGAAACAGTCAGAGCAAGTGCAAAAAAAATAAATAAATACTTTTATCAGCTTTGTAGGTCCAGATGGTTTTAGAAGAAACCCATGTCTTGTAGTCACAGGTGTCCAAGCCAGGCACAAGGAAGCTCTGTGTTCTTACCCGAGAGAAGAGCATTACAAGTTCATTCACTATAGAATTTGCATTGACTCCTGACAGGAATAGATCCTCAGGAAATGTTCCTGCATAGTCAGTAATTACCAGGATATAGTGATGACTGTTATTTGATTTCACAAGTGGGCCCACAGTGTCCTTTGCTATGCTTTGACAAGAGACCTGTACAGTAAGCAAAAGGTATCAGAGGATTCTTAAATTCTGGTTTGGATGCCATTCTTTGGCACTCAATGTAGGTGGAGTTCATGGCCTCTTCTACATATACAGGTACAATCTTTTCCACTTCTTGTTCATCTCTTAGGAAGGGCAGCTCCTGAAAATAATGTTTTTCCACCACAGGTACCATCTGTTTCCCTTTCTCAGGGGAGGTTTTACCTACTGTCCCCTTGGGGTCTTTGTTGCATTTCTGGCTGTCTGGTCTAGTATAACCTTTAAGACTCTGTTCAGGTTTCTCTTTTTATTTTCTTTTATTATTAGACCCGTCTGCCCCTTCCTCAGTTCCTGTTCTTATTTCCTTTAGTGAACTCTTAACTAGGACCCTTTCTGTGTCAGTCTCTACACCAACTTCTTTTGTCACTTTAATTGTTCAGGACTTAGTAAAACTCTGTACTTCTTGACAGTTCCTAGTCTGAGTTCTTTCATTATTTTAACTGGGGTCTTTTGACATGAGTCAGTAATAGATTTGCAATGTGTGAAGGCTAACCTTAGGGGAGGGCACTTGAATAATTCTGTAGAAAATCTGGAATTGAAATGGATACATAAATTACAAGCTAACAAGTTCCCAGGGCAGAATGGAATGTGTGCCTCAAATCAACTGTAAGAAGAAGAAAATTGGTTTTGTGATTTTATTGGCTGTGATGTTTTAACAACTTGATGATTGGTCATTGGTTTGTTTAAATTTGTGAGTTTTGTTTTATGTTATCTGGATCTGATGCATAATTCTGCAACGTGAAAACTCTTATCCTGGTTACAATAAACTACATCTTATGTTTTATGGTCGTAGTGGCCCTGCTGGTTCGTAGGTTCATATTAGGCTATCTGCCCTAGGGCATTCATAAGCCTAGCCAGAGTGTGCTTGGCTTTCGCCACCCATTTTAAATTAATTTTGCTATGCCCTTTTTCGAGGTTAGTATACTGTGCCTCTGTCTAACAGTGACACAGAAGTGATACTCTGGGTAAACCTACTATCTCCCATCCACTCATCAAGATTCCTCTTGAAGAGAGTCAATGAGGGACTCTGCCTAACCTGGACTGGGATTTTATTCCAGAGTGAAGGGAACCTCTGGGTTATGAGTCTATCCCTCCAGCATGTCCTATTTATTTCAGTGCTGAGGTTCAAGTCTCTCAAGCGCGTAGCTCGATGGGATTTGGATTTTCTGAGGTGCAGCATGTCCATTAATTCCGGGTTGGACATGGCTTTATACGTCAGGCACAGATCGCCTCTGATCAGCCGGTATGCCACTGAGTAGAGCTGGAGTTCCTTTAACCGGGCAGCATATGGCATCTGTTTGAGCCCTTTGATCCTGTTGGTGAGGTACTTTTGGGGTCTTTCCAGTTGCTGCAGGTGTCTGGTAAGGTACATCCCAAAAGGGGCATTGTACTCAATTATGGGCCTGATGAGGGATGAGTAAAGAGGCACGATGACCTCCCCTGATCTAAATGTGAATCCCTTCATGATTAGGTGGGCTATATAAAATGTTTTTCTAACCACTTTGGCCACGTGGTTGTCAAGTGAGAGATTGCTATCAACTTGGGTCCCCAGGTCCCTAATTACTTCTTCCGTGCCAATGGATTACCACCTATGTGGTAATTTGTGGGCACTTTGTTTTTGCCAAAGGGGATGACTATACACTTTTTGGCGTTTAGCTTGAGGCCATGGCTCTGGCACCAGTTGTCTGTTTCTATGAGGCCCTTTTGGAGGATGCTTGCTTTCTTCAGTAGTAGATTTGTCTCTCGACAACGATTCATCACATCCAAATAAGATATAACAAAACTCACAATTTTAAACAAACCAATGATCAATCATCAAGTTGTTGAAGGGGCTGATTCAATACCACTCCACATTTTTTTATAATCTCCTTTCCTTACTAATACTTGCCCATGCCAGCTTGGCTAGACTCAGTCTAAACTAGCCATTCAAAACTTTAAAAACTTCAGGACTTACTTGAGCTCTTCCCACATTATTTTGTGGGCGCTGCTTAGAACAAGGTGTAGCCCTGCTCCAGGCTCACTTCGCTCCCCTACCCCCATTCTCACCCACCCCAGATCACTTAAATTTATAGTTATAGACCACACCCCCAACACTTCTCACTCCCAACTACCCAATCAAATCTCACAAATGATCCTCCATAGCAAATTTCACCACACCCTTATTCAACACCTGACCTCCACACCTCTACACATCTATCTCCTTATGCAACCCTATAAAATGTCCTATACACATCACACCCAGCTACTAAAAGCACTACTTTACCCACTAACTGTCCTCTCTCTCCTCCTGTTGTCCATCCTTTCCTCCTACCACACACAACTTTATATCACCTCCCCACCACCATGGCAGACAGAATCCATAACCAACCCCATAAAACTAAGAAATTTCCCTATATCACCTTTTGACCTCACCTCCTGCCAACCTGTTTCCTACCTATATAATAAGCCAGCATACAAAACTAACCCTCAGTCCTCCCAAAAACAAGCTAAAATACTAGACAGACTAAACAAACTCTACCTATACTTACTCCTACTCCTAAAACTCACTTGCTGTGGAGACATTCACACTAATCCAGGACCCAGTACATCTACCAACACAAACTTAAAACAGCCAAATCTTCTGTACCCAAGACCTACCTCATCTCTCCTCCTACTAAACATTAATGTAAGAAGTATACTTAAAACCCAGGACCTTCATGCCCTGCTAGCTCTATACAAACCGGATATTGCTGTCTTAATGGAAACTTGGCTTAAACCAGAACACCACAATAACCAAATTACTTCCCCTGGCTGCAATATTACACATGGAGATAGAACTGAAAAAAAGGGAGGGGGCATAGCTATACTATTCCGAAGTCAGAGATGTAGAACTAATATTTGCCAAATTAAAATGTAACTCCAACAAACACGTAATTATTGCAAGTTGATATATCCCACCAGGCAATAACACTACCATACTGGAAAGCCTACTAAACTGGATGTCAAGCTCCCTTCCACAAGAAACCATACTATTAGGTGACTGATCTTGACTGGTCTGACTGTTCCAGCCAAAATCCCTCTACCGACATTAACCTACATGGGTTCACCCAAATTATATCTGCCCCCATTAGAACTGGCAAAACATCCAAACATCAGTCCATCTTAGACTGGATTCTGCTATCAGACCCCACTCTGGCACACCAATCAGCTTGTCTGCCTGACAGTCTGAGTGAACATCAAGCAACCTACCTAATTAGGAACCGATCACACCACATTAACTAACCCATTCTCAGAGTACTACGGAACAAAAAGACCCTCAGAACTAATTACCTAATCAATGCACTAAAATGCTGTAATTGGACTCTGCTAAAACAACTGTCTCTAGACAAAGCTGTGCAATACTTTAACTCAACCTTCCTAGAAATCTTAAACTGTCATGCACCTCCAGAACCATTAGAATCAAATCTAACTATGCCCCGTGGCTAAAAAAAGATACCAAAACCATAATGAAAGAAGGGGGTAAAGCCTGGTTACAATTTCATAAACACAAAACCACTACCTTGAGACAGAACTATCTAGAACTTTGCAACAAAGCCAAAAAACTAATCAAACTTGACAAAACTAACTACTATAAAACCATGCAGGACAAATATGCTCACAAGCCTCAAAAATTCTGGGTCACAATAAATAGTTTACTGCACCCAGGAAAATCCACCACTCCTTCCCCTGTATTACCAAACAACCATGAAAAGACCCCCCACCCAATTTAAGGAATACTTTACCGAAACAGTCCAAGCTCTAGCCAACACCCAAAATACTACTAATAGCCCCATATCAACAGCAACCCCTACCCATTTTAGCACACAAAACAACTACTCCAGCTTTTCCCTGCACCCTGTCCTTACTAATACAATTGCTAAACTCCTCAAAAAAAATTAAACCAACCACACTGGCAGCAGATTTCCTTCAGATAACAGCAGAAGCTATAGCCTGTCCCATGTCCATTCTCATAAATAGGTCATTAGCAGAAAGTAAAGTACCTCACACATGGAAAATATATCATATTATACCACTGCACAAAGGAGGTAACTCCCTTGAGCTTAACAACTACCACTCTATTGCGATTTTATCACCTTTATCAAAAATATTAGAGAGAGTGGTTCATTCTCAACTAATGCAGTACCTTCTAAAAATTACCTACTATCCAGATCCTAGCATAGCTTCAGACCTTCCCATAGCACCACCACAGCACTACTTTCATTTACCAACACTGTCAGTCACCACAGGAACAACGGACTCTTCATATCATCCATATTATTAGACTTATCCAGTGCTTTTGATATGGTTAACCACAGTATGCTTCTAGAAACTCTGTCTACCCTTAACATAAGCTCCTCCACCATGACATGGTTCTACAACTACCTATCAGACTGTCAGCAGGTAGTTCTATGGGAAGACCAACTGTCCCTCCTATTACCAGTAGCCATAGGTGTCCCTCAAGGGTCCATCTTTGGTCCTCTGCTGTTCTTATTACTTACAAACCAGATAGCTTCATCCTCACTCACTGCCTCAGTAGTGCAATACACCATTATATGTGCCGCCCCCACCCTAAATGAGCTACAAAGCATAACCCAAAATAACTTTACTTCACCAGAAGCATGGTTCACTAACATCAAACTTATTCCTAAACCAAAAAAACAAACTCATTCTCTTCAGCTCCAGTAGATCTCTTCCTCTAAACAAGGATTTTACCATAAAATCTAAAGATAATACGCAGATCATCCCAACAACACACACAAAACTACTAGGTGTAGAAATTGACAATCTGAAATTCGACATACACGTAGCCCAAACAATCAAGAAAGTTAACAAAAGCTTGGTCTCCCTTACAGGAACAGACAGATGATGATCTTTGTGTTTCACTGTTGCAGTCATCACATTTGGATTATCATGCCAGGGGTAGCCCTCAGTCGGCCCGAATACCAGAGGCTTAGTATTTCTGTGTCGGTTGCTGTCACTTCAGGATTGATGTCAGGTCGTCAGGGGTATAAAAACAGGCAGCCGACTGACACCATTACATCAGTCTTTATGGAATCCAATCTAACTCCTGATACTTTATCCCCTGCTCCAAGGAAACCGGGCAGGTACTATAGAGTCCCTGACTCTCACAAATTTCTCTTCAAAAATCCTACTGCTGACCCAGAGGTCATCTCCCAAGGACCTAAAAGAATAAAAGCTACTACAGCTAAGAATCCCACCCCTTCAGACAGGGATTCCCGAGCTTTAGCCAGATGGGGTAAAAAAGTATACACCTCTACAACTCTCGCCATTAGAGCATTGACTTGTCAGTTCCACATGCTGAAATACCAGCAACATACTATGGAACTTTTTAAGCAAAAATTATCTACCTTTCCTGACTATGCAGAAAATAAAGATTTACCGGAGCTTATGCATTCTGCAAGCCAAGTCAGCAAGCATACCCTTGCAACGTTGGCTTGACGTCCTAGAAGCATCTTGCAGGGCAGCAGTCACAGGTTCTGTACTTAGAAGGCATGCCTGGCTTAAGGAGCAGACCTTGCCAGGCCATGTCAAATCATAATTATTGGACACGCCTCTGAACAAGGACATTCTGTTTGGCACCAAAGCAGAAGAGGTTTTAAAAAAGATGGAAGAAAAGGCAAAGTCTATGCAGATGTCAAAGATTTTTTTGCAAGTGCAGCCTCCAAGATTTAGTAGGCATTGCCCCTCGAAACATTTGTCCTTTACAGTCCCCTCAAGGCCATCTCAAACTAGACCCAGGGGAAACAGACCATCCCCCCAGATTACAATCTCAGGGTATGCAGAAATCTAAGCAATGGAGTTCCTCCACTTCTAAAACAGAGAGTGCTACGCCACCCCCTTACGGAAAGAATTCACAATGACTTCTCAATTCCACCCCTCACCTCTGCCCAATTGCTTGTGCCCCTAGGAGAAAAACTTGCCCACCATGCAAAAAACTGGACCTCCATCACCAACGACCAATGGGTCCTCAACATAGTATCCCTGGGGTACAAATTTTATTTCCACACGCTGCCAACCCCAAAAGGGTTCCCAGACCTTCCTCCAAACCAGTGGACAAAGGCACAAAACCAAGTTCAGTCACTGCTCTCCATAAGGGCAATTCAGCCTGTTCCTGCAGAACTGATGGGCCAAGGTTTTTTTATTCCAGACTTTTCCTGGTACCCAGAAAAGAGGGCACCTGGCTTCCAATCTTAGATCTATCCATTTTAAATACCTTCCTGGTGGTACCAAAATTCAAAATGCTCACCCAACAGCAGCTTCTCCCTATGCTGACCAAAGATGCCTGGTTAGCCACCCTAGACCTAAAGGAGGCCTATCTGCACATCCTAGTCAGGGACACCTGCAGGAAATATCTACGTTTCAGGGCAGGATCTATGCATTATCAGTTCTCTACACTTCCCTTTGCCTTGTCCACTGCTCCCAGAGTTTTCACAAAATCCCTGGCTCCAGCCATTGCCTATTGCAGATGGAAAAATATTCAAATTTACCTTTACTTGGACTATTGCCTGATTCAGGCAGACAGTCAGGAAAAGCTGTTGCAGCACCTGACATTTGTAAAGGGCCTTCTAACCTCCCTGGGGTACACTATCAATGAAAAAAAATCCAAGCTAGTCCCCAGTCAAGAAATTGTATTCCTGAGAGCAAGCTAGGACACAGCATCCCAGATGGCATTCCTTACTGCAGAAAAACAAGCCTATCTGACAGGCAATTTCGCTCAAATGGCCACCAGAACCCAGCTATCCACAAGGAAAATCCTGCAGGCTCTAGGGTTCATGGCCTCGTGCATTCTGCTAATTCCATATGCCAGACTGCATATGAGGAAACTTCAGTGGTACTTAAAAAGTCTTTGGTGCCAACATTCTCAGGACCTGGAAACAATCATACCTGTATTATCTTGTCTAAGGAGAAAGTTTTTTTGGTGGGCAGCAGCATGCAACCACAAGGCACTTCCCTTTACACAACCCCATGCTGCCCAGACACTAACCACAGACGCATCAGACTATGCCTGGGGTACACATCTGGACAGCTGGTGCATTCAGGGCCACTGGAACCCAAACCAAATTCATCTGCACATCAACCAAAAAGAGATGTTAGCTGTTCAGCATGCTCTGACAGCTTTCAGATTGCTACTCTCTTCGGGGCCCCTTCTACTAAAAACTGACAACACCACAGTGGTGTGGTACATCAACAAGCAGGGAGGAACCCACTCTTATCCACTCTGCAGGCTAGCCATGACCTTGTGGAACATGACCTCAGCGATGCATATTCACCTGAAAGCTCAATTCCTGCCAGGCAACCAAAACTCTCTGGCAGACAACTTAAGCAGAAATCTCCTAGACCCACATGAGTGGCATTTAGACCACACCTTCTGGCTTCTGACCCAGAAATGGGGCACCCTGAAGGTGGACCTGTTCACCTCCCCCTACAACCATCAGCTCAGCAAAATCTGCACCAGGTTACCTCACAGCAAGGCCTGGAAAGTGGATGTCCTATCCTTCCAGTTGGCAAACTTCTCAATCTATACATTTCCCCCTCTGCTGCTTCTTACAAGAGTACTACTCAAGATATGGTAGGAAAGACCAAGGGCAATCCTGATTGCCCCAGACTGGCCACACCAACACTGGTACCCACTACTGCTCAGTCTGTCACCGATGCCACCATGGCACCTACCTCAGATCCCAACCCTCCTGACTCAGCAGGAGGGACAGATCTTGCATCCACACTTGCAGACCCTGAACCTTGTAGCCTGGCTTATTCCTTGAATTCTCCTCCAGTGGCCAGCCTAAGCAAGCAGGTACTGGATGTCATACGTGAAGTCAGATGACTCAATACAAGGAAATCCTATGCTGATAAGTGGAAAAGGTACTGTTCCTGGATTCACTCTAAAGGAGCGGATACAGCACAACCCTCCTTACCTCTCATCCTGGATTACCTACCAGACCTATTCCACAGAGGCCTGTCCTTCTCTTCCATTAAGATCCATGCCTCTGCCATCTCTGCTCATTACAGCACTGAGCCACCTCTCTTCTCTGCACTGAGCCACCTCTCTTCTCTCACCCTCTCATCAAACAGTTCCTGAGAGGGGCTAACAACTTAAGGCCACCAAGAAGAGCCCCAACCCCTGCTTGGGACCTTACTTTTGTGATGGAAAAGCTCACACTAACCCCCCCCCCCTTTGAGCCTGCAGTGTCAGGAGAGTTTAAAATTCCTCTCTTGGAAAACAGCTTTGCTTCTGGCCATCACTTCAGCTAGAAGAGTGTCTGAGCTGCAAGCACTGTGGAACCCTTCATTATTTTTCATGCTGACAGGGTCTCCCTCAGGACTAACCCTACTTTTATGCCTAAAGTGGTGTCCAGTGTGGCTCTCAACCAATCTATCCATTTGGTCACCTTTTTCCCTAATCCTCAAAATAAGGGGGAAAGGATCCTTAGATGTGCACAGACACCTCAGATTCTACCTGGATAGGTCTAAGCCCTGCAGGAAATCTGACCAGTTACTAGTCAGCTTTGCACCAGGGGCAGAGGGCAAGGATGTATATCAAAACTACCATCTGCAAATGAATAGCACACTGTATCCATTTTGTTAAAAACAGCATGGGAAACCACCCCCTCGGGGTCAGAACGCATTCCACTAGAGAACTTCAACCTCTACAGCCTTTCTCAGAGGAGTCCCTACCAGGGACATTCTGGAAGCTGCTACTTGGAGTTCTATTCATACCTTCACCAAGCATTACCACCTGCCTATCTTTTCCAAATCCAGGGCGGGCTTTGCAACGGCAGTCCTGCAGGGCATACTAGCCAGCCCAAACTCTTCTTGACTGCCTCCACCCATTCTTCAGCTTTGGGATCAACCCAAATGTGATGACTGCAACTGTGAAATACGAAGAACATAGTACAATTGTGTACACTTTCCATAAATGTAGATGTTCGAGTGTATTCACTGTTGAACTCCTGGTTTCCCACCCTCCAGCCCCCTTGTCTCTCTCTCCCTCTCTCCATCTCTCTTTCTAACCCCTTACAAGGCTACTGGTATTTGTTTTTTCCACCATAACTTAGCTCCCTATTTGGGGGCTCCTGACATTTGGGGCAAGAAAAACTGATGTAATGGTGTCGGCTGCCTGTTTTTATACCCCTGATGACCTGACGTCAGTCCTGAAGTGACAGCAACCGATGCAGAAATACTAAGCCTCTGGTATTCAGGCCGACTGAGGGCTACCCCTGGCAGGATAACCCAAGTGTGATGACTGCAACAGTGAATACACTCTAACATCTACATTTATGGTAAGTGTACCCAACTGTACTTTCATTACTAAACATACCAAAGCCACTATTGCAAGGACTCATCTCTTATCCATCCTCCTTTATGCCTCCCGTATCTTAACTAGCCTTTGTCAAACCGAACTAAACAAAATGGAATCTTGTTACAACAAGATTGCCAAGTTTGCTACCGATGCCTCTCATAGGTCCCATCACCATTTAGCCCTCAACAACTTAATTGGCTTGAGTTACATCAACTACTACTCAACCAACTCTCAATAGCACACAAACTCAGCTACCTTCCTGACAAATTCCCAGCACTGCAGCATCTAATTCAGCCCTACACCACCACTAGAGCCTTAAGATCTAGTAATCAAAACCACATAAATGTCATCAAACATAAAAATGAGGTTGGTAAATCTCTCTTTGCCTGTACTATTGCCAGAACCTGGAATTCACTCCCAAACCACATAACTTCTACCACTTCTACTCTCCAATTTAAAAAACTCCTCAAAACCCACTATTTTAAATATCCGGCTTTGCTCAAGTTGCGCTCCAGGTTAATCCATACCACTACACTGTGCTAGGATTCTGCTAAGGATCAACTGCTTGCACTCTGTTTCCCATTGTATACTTGTTTATTCAATGATAAGTCCTTACAGTACTGTTTGACTGTTCAATCAATATTATACTCTCAACAGAGCTAATAACCAACTTCTAGATCAAAGAAAAAAAATGCAACTCTCGGTTTTTCAAATCTGTATGTGTTACTGTTGAAGTGACTTACTATTAGAAATTGTTATTCTTTCCTTATATGGCTATTTGTATTTTTACTATGTATGATGATATGTTGTCTTATATGCTGCCCATATTTTCTCTAATGTAATGTATTGTTATTTGGAGCTTTTCTCCCCGGGCCTCTGCTGAAAATGGATCTGTGTCCAGTCGGACTTTCCTGGTAAACAAATGTAAAATAAAATAAATAAAATTGTCTAACCCTTCCACCAGATCTGCATTTTAGTGCTTTTTAGACGTATGTTTTTCATCTTTATTGGGGCTATGTACTTCTGGTAGTATTTTTCACTGAACTTGCCCCCATAACTTCCCCAGTTCTTTAAATTGGGGAAAATTTTAGCCAGTGATTACATGATGAGTCAAATTGGGCACCAGAGTGATAACATGTAATATTTTGTTTTGGAGAGTGTACATTTCTGTTTGCTTTTACAGGGAATCCCTGTGCAGTTTCTGTGTATATGTATCACTTCAGTTGTCTGCTTGTAAAATATGTTGTGCTTTACCCACTTTAATCCCATTTCATTAATCTTGCAGTCTTGACATTGTTTTCTTTCCCATTTGTGTTAGTACAGAGAGTGACATGAGTCTACATTTCTGAAAGTTAACAGTTCAGTGTTGTCACACTCCAGTTTTATATTCTCGGGTAGACTGCTAACTAGTACTGACAGTTTTTGCATACTATTGCTGTCATTAACTGTACAGTATCTGGCTAGATGTCTTTTTATAGAGCATTTAAAACAAATGGGTTCAAATGATGATGAAAGACGCATTTCTTAGGTGATGGCTTGTTGTTAGCCATTTGTGCTTGTAAGTTTGACCTAGAATTTACAAGTTCACTTAGTAATAAGTGCTGCACTACATACAACAGCTAATTAATTGTTCAGAAGAATTAGATTTACTCTGAGCTATCCATTTTAAGTTATTGGGGAGTGCCTTTTAAATTTGTCTGTATCTGAAATTTCCAAAGTTTTACTTGCATTATTCATTATGAGGTTTTAACCAGATTTTCAAAGTATGTAGTAAAGCAGGTATTTGCTGTCTTACCCTGTTTATATAAAATATCCAGTTAAGAAATTTAAGCGACTGCGCTTCAGTGAAAGTTCCAGTTCTTGATAAAATCTGTTTATCAGTTTTTGATGCATCTGGATGACACTGAGAAGCATGACTACCTACATTTTTGATACCCCTCCATTTAGGTGGGGTGATGAAATTCTGACCCATTCTCTGTGGGCACAACTCTCCTTAGCTGCATGTCTTTCAAAAACAAGTTGGTAAACTATTACATTATCTTGTGGTCAAAGCTTCTTTGAGGTTGTATTAGACTTAGGGATTCCCACAGGGCAGAATTGGTGGATTATCAAGGGAGAAATCTGAGCAGGTGTTTCTCATTAACTGCACTCCTTTCATCAAGCTGGACATTTTTTTAATACCTTTATTAAATTATTGGTTAAGACATAGACACACACAAATTAATAGAAAAGAAAACAAACCATATTAATACTGTTCATGTTCATGCATTATGTATTACATTTATGTTTTTTTTTTAAACAGTCAAACATTACAATAAGTTTGTAGGTGTATACTAGGCTAACAACTACTATAGGGCCTTTATAACCCAAGTGTGACCCACAAATTTGATTTATATAGCGGGTGACATACTGACCGCCTCCGTCCATCAGAGACATAGGCACTAGATGAGGGATGAATTTCTGTTACCCATCCATAGGTCCAAACTTAGCTTAAATAGGGTTAGGAAGGAACTCTGCTTTACATGGATGGGGGAGCCTTTTCCAGGTTATAGGAATTATCCGAGAAACATACCTGTCTCTCCAACATGCCTTGATTATGTTGCAAGCAAAATTTAGGTCTTTTAGTCTATGGTTCTGATGCTGTTTGTTTTGCAGATATGCACAAGATTCATCAAAGCAGGGTCCAGGGTGCCTTGTATGCCAGGCAAAGATTACCCTTCAAAAGTCTGTATGATTCAGAGTAAAGAGACAGGGCTTTGATGTGATCAGCGTAAGCCAGTGTGTCTACTCCCTGTATTTTTTTTTCAAAGAACCTGTACAGATGTTCCAGTTGCTGCCTATATCTGGTCAGGTACATACTGAATGGGGCATTATACTTTGTGATGGGTCTGATGAGGGCAGAGTACAGTGGTATGATGACCTTTCTGGACTTAGATGCCGTGCCCATATTTATAAATTGAGCAACACAAGGATTTTCTTACCACCTTGTACACACGTTGGTTGAAGTCTAGGTTACTGTCTACATGAGTTCCCAGATACCTGACTAGTGAATCCGTTTTTAGGGGTGTTTCATTGATGACATAGTTACCCAGGGTGGCAGCTTCCCAAAATGTTGTATAATGCATTTCTTGGTATTGAGTTCTAAGCCATGGCTTTGGCACCAAGCTTTTGTGTTAGACCTCACCAAATGGTGTTCTCATCTTGGGGGGGTAATTCAGTGACTGCTCCCATTTTGTAGTCATCTGTGTACTTGATTACCCAGAGGTCTTTGACATTGGCTTTGCCTTCCAAGAAGTAGATGCCAAAGAGGAATGGGTCCAGCACAGACCCCTGAGGAGCTCCACTTGTGACTGGCCTCTTGGTAGAGGTGGTTTCACAGATTCAGGTCTCTTGGGACCTGTCTGTGAGCCAGTTAGTTGTCCAGTTTGTTATAAAGGGGTTTATGCCTAGTTCCATAAGTTTGTTGACAATGCCTAAGTGGACTATTGTATCAAATGCTTTAGACCTTTTCAAAGAAGTTCACCAGGTTCAGTAAGCATGACCTTCCTCTGACAAAGCCAAACTGGGATGGATCCATTGTCTGGAAGTCTCCTATGTCCTTGTCGGTAATTTCCATGATAATTCTTTCCATGGTTTTATAAATAAGGCTAGTCAGACTAATTGGTTTTTAGTTTACAGAGTCTGTTGAAGGTCCTCCCTTATGAAGGGGGATGACTGCCGCAGTCCTCCATTCTTGTGGCACAATGCCTGTTTTAAGACTATGGTTAAATAGTGACTCCAGGATTCCTGATACATTTTATTTTAGACTCTTCAGGAGGCATCCCGATGTTATCAGGGCATATTGAGGCTGTATTTTTGACTTTGGCAAGTGCAGCCAGTACATGTCCCCTAGTTATAGTTGAAAAGGTTATGTTTAGGGGGGTATCTTGGGGGATGGTTGCAGGGGAGAGGGGGTAAAGTTGGAACTGAATTTGTCCGCTAACAGGTTAGTTGTATCACCAGGCTCAGTGAATGTGCCACCATTAACCACCAGTTCAGCACATTGCTGTGTGCTGCCCATGAGGTTTCTGACATAGCTGAAGAAGGCCTTATGGTTATCTTTCACCTGGGCAGCTATCATAACCTCAAAGTTGGTTTTGTTTGACCTAATTAGCCCTCTTAATTGCTCAGTTCCTGCCTTCCCTTAAACCTCACTCCTCCTCAACCTTATTCTGTATGCATTATTCCCACATATTCTGTTTTCTGTAATTTATTTCTAATTTACCATCTTACTGCCTATAAACAAAAACTTGACCATGGTATTTACTAACCAAATAGTCAAACAGCCACCCACAACTTCACACATAACACCAAACACTTTACCATCCCTAGCACACCGAATCTACCATCCTCGACAAAATATCACCCCTGTAAAGCCACAAAGCATAATCCAAAAGACAAAGACTATATAAAACTTATAAACAAACTCATAAAGCTTAGAGTATCCTGTCACTATAACCTTATAACACATGGGGACATCCATCCCAACCCTGGCCCACCCACACCCAATAACCTTCACTCCCCTACCACAACCCCCACAGTCATGCTACCCCTTTCTACTCCCACTAGATGTTCTTCGTGTTTCACTGTTGCAGTCATTACATTTGGGTAATCTGCTGGCAGGTTGCCCTCAGTCAGCCTGAATAACAAAGTCTTGGGTCCTGCGTCAGTTGCTGTCTCCTCTTCCAAGACGTCAGGTTGTCAGGGGTATAAAACATGCAGCTGATGCCATTTTATTCAGTCTTTCTTGCCACGCGGTGCCTGAAGCAGAAGCAGTTCGCAAGTGCCGGTTGGCCGACTCCTGAAATTTTCGCATTCGAGTTTCAGAACCAAAGTTTTCAACTAAAGCTAAGTACCCCATTGGGGAAACTTTTTCTTGCTCCTTACCGATGTCAGTAAAAGTTAATAATTGCATTCGTTGTGGGAAGCAAATACCTCATAAGGATTTTCATTTGTACTGTATTTCTTGCCTAGGCCCAGATCATAACGTGCCTTGCTGTCGATTTTGTGCTAGATTTAACCAACGCACTATTAAGTGTTGGCATATTTTTCCTTCAAAATATTTTGGATCCAGATTTAATTACCCTGAAATGTCATTGGTTAGCAATCTGACTACCGGAGTTCACAAAAAACACAAAGAAAAAGACAGAGACAGACCGTCAAGGTCCAAAACTGACGAAGATTCTCCTAAGTCAGTCGCTCGTTTGCCAGTACTCAGTGAGGTGCTTTCGCAGCCCCTGATACCCACTACTTTTGAGTCGCAGACCTCTGCCAAGACCCATGTGGAGTGCAGTATGCCATGAGATTCTCAGAGTACTGAACCCGTGGATGTCTCTCCCTTGGATGGGTCCAGAGCCGCTGAGCAGGCACTGGCTTCTGAGGGTGTTTTCAGGCCTCAACATTTTTATATAAAACTGATGCCAGCTTCAAAAACAAGATAAAAACATCTTCTAAGTCTAAAAAAACGATGCATGAGCCACGTGCTCAGGCCTCTATGCCTAAAAAACAGATGATCAAAATGGCTGCCCCACTAAGAGGCCTAGGCAAGACACTGATTATGACTCTTCAGATCAGGTTTCCATTTCTTCTGATTCCTCTTCTGATCAGGAATTTTATATTCCACCCTGTGAGGATTCAGATGCAGAAGAATCCATCACATCTGAGGATTATTCTTTTGGAGAAACCTTGCATACTTTAAGGGAACATTTTCATTGGGAGAGTCAGGATTTCTCTGAATCAAAAAAGAGGCTTAGGAATTTCCTTCTTCTTCCTCAGCATAGGCGTTTGGCTATACCTCCTGTATTAGACATTGTTGATGATGTGTTTTCAGAATCAAGCATGGCTCCTGATTCCCTACCTCCGGCTCCTAGTAAGCCAGACAGATATTACAGGGTTCCTGACTCCCACAAATTTCTATTCAAAAATCCTGCTGCTGATCCTGAGACTATCTCACAGGGTCCCAAATGTGTAAAGGCCTCTACAGCCAAAAATCCTACCCCCTCTGATAGAGATTCCAGGGCACTGGATAGATCGGGAAGGAAGGTTTATACGTCTGCAACCTTGGCAATTAGGGCCTTAAACTGGCAGTTTCATATGCTTAAATATCAACAGCATGCTATGGGCTTATTGAAACAGAAAATTGTTTATTTCTGATTGTGTGGAAAATAAAGAATTACAGGAATTATTGCATGCAGCAGAACAGGTTGGAAAGCATACTTTGCAATGTGGGTTTGATTTCATGGAGGCCTCTTGCAGGGCCGCAGTTACTGGATCTGTGATTAGAAGGCATGCCTGGCTCAAGGAGCAAAATCCCCCTGATCATGTTAAAGCTAAATTGCTGGATGCCCATTTACAGCATGATACTCTGTTTGGTAATAAGGCTGAAGAGGTTTTAAAGAAAATGGAAGACAAAGCTAAAGCTATGCAAACTGTGAAAGATTTCTTACGAGTGCAGCCACCCAGGTTCAGTAGACACTGGCCTACTAAAAATTGGTCCTTTCCTGTGTCCAGCAGAGCCTCTCAAGGCAAATCCAGGCACTCAAAAGGCTCTAGATACCAATCACAGGGTTCTTACAGGTCAAAGCAATGGGGTGCCTCCACCTCCAAATCTGGAGGAAACAAAGCACAACCCTACAGTAAGCAGTCTCAATGACTTCCCTCTACCTTCACCAAGCACTTATCTTTTGGCAGCTCCCTTGGGGGAAAATTAGCACTTCATGCTCAAAATTGTCAGTTAATTACCCAGGACAAGTGGGTATTAAACATAATATCCCAGGGGTACAGATTTCATTTCCATACTTTGCCAATTCCAAACGGTTGGCCAGTTCTGCCACAAAATCAATGGGCAGAGGCTCAGAAACAAGTTACGTCCCTCATGGATATGGGGGCTATTCAACCAGTACCAGAACAGGAAAAAGGACAAGGTTTTTATTCAAGACTGATCCTGGTACCCAGAAAAGACAATGCCTAATGTTCAATACTGGACTTCTCGATTTTGAGCATGTTCCTGGACATTCCAAAATTCAAAATGCTGACTTTACAACAGCTACTGCCTATGCTGGGCAGGAACGCTTGGTTAGTGACTCTGGACTTAAAAGAGGCATACCTGCATATCCCAATAAGGGAATCGTGCAGAAGATACCTCCGCTTCAAGGCAGGTTTTTTGCATTACTAATTCTCTGCACTGGCCTTTGGCTTATCAACTGCACCCAGGGTCTTCACAAAGTGCCTGGCACCAGTAATTGCATTTTGCAGACAAAGAAGCATACAAATTTATCCTTACCTGGACGACTGTCTCATTCAAGCAGAGAACAAGGACATTCTTCTTCAACATCTGGCATTTGTAAAAAGGCTTCTAACATGTCTAGGGTACACAATAAACGAAAAGAAATCCCAACTGGTACCCTCTCAAATAATTACATTCCTGGGTGCAAGCTTGAATACAACTGCCCAGATGGCTTACCTTACGCCAGACAAAGGCAACTGACAACATACTTCAAACAGATGGCAACAAAAACCCAGTTATCTGCAAGACAAATTCTTTGGGGTTCATGCCATCCTGCATTCTACTAATTCCATATGCAAGACTGCATATGAGGAAACTTCAATGGTACCTAAAAAGTTTATGGAGTCAATATTGTCACAGTCTGGAAACAATGATTCCTCTCATTCCCTGCCTACAACAGGAGTTTCTTTGGTGGGCAGAGACATGTCACCAAAACAAGGGACTGTCATTCACTCTACCCCCTGCCATCCAAACCTTCACTACAGACGCATCAGACTATGCTGGGGGGCCCACCTGGCGGGGAGATGCATTCAGGGCATATGGAGCCCAAAACAAATGCATCTGCATATCAATCAGAAAGAGATGCTAGCTGTTCAGAATGCTCTGGCAACCTTCAAGGACTTGCTTCATCCAGGACAACTACTGATAAAGGCACACCACAATTATGTGGTACATAAGCAGGGGGGTATACATTCCTACCCCCTTTGCAGACTAGCCATGGCATTGTGGAACACAGCCTTGACTTACCAAGTACATCTTCAAGCTCAATTCCTGCCAGGAAAATAAAATACTCTGGCAGACAACCTAAGCAGAAATCTTATGGACCTGCATGAGTGGAAACTGGATCTACAAATTTTCAGCATGGTAACACAGAAATGGAGGAGCCCAGACATAGATCTATTTGCCTCTCCCCAAAATTATCAACTGGACAAATTCTCCACAAGGACTTACCACAGACAAGCATGGAAACTGGAGGCCTTATCCTTCAGTTGAAAAAACCTATCAGTCTGTGCCTTTTCCCCTCTGCCTTTTCTCTCCAAGGTCTTACTAAAGGTCAGGCAGGAAAAACTAAAAATGATCCTAATTGCTCCGGACTGGCCTCGCCAGCACTGGTACCCAATTCTAAGGAATATGTCTCAACTACCTCCGTGGTGCTTGCCTCAAATACCTCATCTACTGTCTCAGCAGAACAATCAAATTCTGCACACTCAGCTCCAAACTCTGAACCTTGCAGCATGGCTAATCATTTAATTATTCAAACAGCACCTCTCAGTAAATCTGTGATGGATGTCATTTTGGAAGCCAGAAGGCCTAGTACTAGAAAATCTTATGCTGATAAATGGAAGAGATTGTGTGCTTGGAACCAAGCCCAAGGAACGGACACAGCAAAACCAAATATCTCTCAGATTTTACAATACTTGACTGAGATGCTTGACAAGGGCCTATCTTTTTCTTCAATAAAAATCCATGCCTCTGCCATCTCGACTCATTACAACACGGAGCCTCCCATCTTTTCTCCTCCTCTGCTAAAACAGTATCTTAGAGGGGCCAAAAATTTAAGGCCTCCCAGAAAATCATCAGCTCCTGCATGGGACCTCAATTTTGTGCTGGAAAAACTCACCCTGCCTCCTTTTGAACCAGTAGTTACTGCAGATATACAATTTTTATCTTTGAAAACAGCTTTTCTCTTGGCAATCACTTCAGCAAGAAGGGTTTCAGAACTACAGGCTCTCATGGCTGTGAAGCCTTTTATTACATTTTACCCGGACAGGGTGTCCCTCAGGATCAATCCTTCCTTTATGCCTAAGGTGGTATCCAGTGTGGCTCTTAACCAAACTTTTCACCTGCCAACATTTTACCCAAATCCGCAGAACAAGGGGGAGCTGATTCTGCATCCATTGGACGTACACAGACAACTAACATTCTGCTTAAACAGGACCAAATCTCTAAGAAAGTCTGAGCAACTACTGGTGGCATTTGCTTGAGGATCAGAGGGGAAGGCTATATCAAAGCAGACTATTTCTAAGTGGATAAGCCACTGCATTCATTTCTGTTACTTGCACCATGGTAAACCTGTGCCCAAGGGAATCAGGTCACATTCCACCAGGGCTGCCTCTACCTCAGCAGCCTTTCTCAGAGGAGTTCCAACCAAAGACATTCTAGAAGCTGCTACTTGAGCTCTGTTCATACCTTCACAAAGCATTATCATTTGCCTCTCTTCTCCAAATCCATGGCAGGCTTTGCCACTGCAGTTCTGCAGGGCCTTATTGCCGCTCCTAATGCTATTTAGTTCCATCCTCCCATCCATAGCTTTGGGATTCTACCCAAATGTAATGACTGCAGCAGTGAAACACGAAGAACATAGTACAGTTGTGTACACTTACCATAAATGTAGATGTTTGAGTGTATTCACTGTTGCAGTCCGGGTTACCCACCCGCCATCCCCCTTTTCTATAACTTCTCTTTCCTTCACTATATTCTAAAGCCTTTGTGGTGTATTTACTTTTAGATGAAGGTAAAGTTTATGTTGCTAAAAGTGCATTTACATATATTGCTGTTTATATATATATATATATATATATATATATATATATATATATATATATATATATATATATATATATTTTTTTTTTTTGCTCACATTTGGGGGGCACCTGACATCTGGTTTAAGAAAAACTGAATAAAATTGTGTCGGCTGCATGTTTTATACCCCTGATGACCTGACGTCATGGAAAAGGAGACAGCAACCGATACAGGACCCAAGACTTTGTTATTCAGGCCGACTGAGGGCAACCTGCCAGCAGATTACCCAAATGTAATGACTGCAACAACTCGAACATCTACATTTATGGTGAGTGTACACAACTGTACTTTCCCTCCTAGCATTTCACCTAAATATTAGAAGTAGACATTGTGTCATATGGAAACCTGGCTAAAATCTAGTACTACTGATAATAAGATACTACCTCCAGGATATAATATTCACCGGTTAGACAGTACTACAAGGAAAGGAGGTGGGATAACAGTCCTTTACAAAAATACTCTAACTGTTGATAGAGACATCATTCAACCACCTCAGTTCAGTAATGCAGAACTCCTCTTAACCAAACTACAGATTAACCAGAACAAATGCTTGAACATAGTCTGTGCTTACATTCTGCCAGGCAACAACTTAAATATCCTAGAGGATATCCTGTACTGGTTATACACTACCTATCCCCAAGAAACCATAGTTCTTGGTGACTTCAATACCAACTGGCACCCCTGCTCCTCTGAACCTCCCCCACCCCTATAAACTTATCTGGGTTTAAATAGACCGTAACCTCTCCCATTAGGATAAACAAACCAACCAACAGGGAAAGTATCTTAGACTGGATCCTAGTTAATTGTGTCTTTCGGCTTTTCCCGGTTAGGGGTCGCCACAGTGGAACTCCAGTCCGCTAATGATTGGCAGTAGATTTTTACGTACTGGCTTGCCGGGCCTAACGCACAACCTTCAACGAAGGAACGCCCATTCACGCATGTCGCTACACAGAAGACGCTCTAACTGAGAATCGAACGGGCAACGTCTAACTGTGAGGCGACAACGCTACCGCAACACCACCACTGCAGTACTGGATCCTAGTTAATAACCAATCCCAACTGTACACAGCAGGCACTTTCCCTGATGACCTTAGCGACCATTTACTAACCTATATCATAAAACATAAGGCAGGAAACCCTCACCAGACTAAATATAAAACACTTAGAAACAGGAAAAACTTTAGACACTGCTATATTCCTAAATAAACTAAAAGCTGTTGACTGGTCAAAATTAAAAATCTACCATTAGAAGAGGCTATAGCTCACTTTAACACTAAATTCCTAAGTATCCTTGATTCCAATGCTCCAGCACATGCAATAAAATCTAGATCAAACACAGCACCATGGCTCACAAAAGATACCAAATCTAAAGTCAAAACTAGAAACAGAGCCTAGGCCAGCTGGAGAACAACTAAAGCCCCACTTGACCATCTAAAATATCAACTCAGGAATGATGCAAAAAAATCTATTTTACTAGATAAAAAAAGCTTCTACCAAAATCTCCTACAAAAACACCAAATCAACCCTCAAAAGTTCTGGGCAGGCTTAAATCAACTACATCATTCAGGTCATTCTACCACCCCAGCCCTGGCTAACCACACCCATAGTTCCCCAGAGACCATAGCTGGCGCTTATAATAACTTTTTCACTGAAACAATCCAGTCCCTAGCAAATCAACTATCCCCCATAAACTTAAACCGTACCCCTAATCTACCCACTGATCACCCCCAATTTAGCCTCCAACCGATATCCACTAGTTTTATCAAAACACGTATAAAAAAACTAAAACCTACCACTCTCGCTGCTGACCTCCTCCCTGCAGAGTACCTCCAAATAGCTGGAGATGCCATTGCATCTTCCATATCTATCCTTATCAACAGAACCTTATCTGAAAGCGCTATCCCCTCCCTCTGGAAAGTATTCCACGTCATCCCACTCCATAAAGGTGGTAGTTTTACAGATATATCCAACTATAGACCCATTGCCATTTTTTCCCCACTAGCCAAAATAATGGAGAAATTTCACTTAAATCGAATGTAGACAGTGATAAACTAAGAAATAAGAATCCAAAGCAATGCCGTGTAGATGATTTGACTGTTTAATAATTTAATAAAAAAACTTAAAAAAACAGCATGTTACAAGGACCATAATATATAATCTCGTATACACTAAGCGCTTTCACCCATCTAATCTGTGGGTATCATCAGAGTAAATTCCATTAAGAAACACTTCCTTAATATAATAGACCTAATTAAGAATACACCAATCAGTCTTTGACTTGCTTAAGTCCATTCATATTCTTAAAATTATTTAAAATCAACGCCTCATATATCTTGTTTTAAAAAAAAAACAAAAATATATATATATATATATATATATATATATATATATATATATATATACACACACACACACAAAATAAAATGGTACAGTGTGTCAATGTTTCATCCAAATTCAATTGTATAGTTAAATTACCCATATTGTAAAATGGTAAACATGTTTTAATAAATAATTATAATAATTATATGACAATATAACTATAATAATACCATAAACATACTAATTATGTAAAAAATATATTATATAGATAATATACATTAATATAATTATATAATATATGCAAAACAACTTTATATTGAATTTGTAAAGTTAAAAACTCTGTATATGTATGTGTATAAACATCAATATCTCATATTTAAATGAATGACGCTTTTAAACAAGATAAGATTTATATTTTAAAATACTGGAGATGGAAATGTGTTCATTAATTCCTGGCATGTTACTGGCATTAAGTCTACGTTGCCATAAGCATTCTTTTACTTTCAATAAGTTGTTAACATCTCCTCCCTTGTTTGTATTGTGTGTGATCCTGTCTATTACAAAAAATATAAACCTTTTAAAATCTTGACATTTAGTGCTATGTATATATAAAGAATTAGCAGTTCTTTTGTTTTTAATATCCCTGTTATGTTCCATTATATGGTCTTTCATTTTCCTTATAGTTTTTCCTATGTAGAATGCTTGGCATGATAAACAAGTAGCTAAATACACCACCATTTTTGTGTTACAGTTCACATACCCTGGACATTTGATAGATCTATTATAATTCTGTATCATCACATAAGGACCGTCATTAATGAATTTACATGTCTTGCATAACCCACATTTACTCATTTTAGAAATATTATAAGACTGTTTATTACTACTATTCTCAAAATAATCCTTTAAATTCTTTCCTCTACTATATGTAACATTCGGGTAGTTACCAACAGTATTTAGAACTTCTAATTTATTACTAAACACATTCACCCATACTTCCGTTAATATATTAACTGTTGTACTAGAAATTTCATTAAATGGTAAAATAAGTGCATCTCTTTTATTGTTTGTTTTTTCTTTCAAAGTGTTGTTATAACCAAATTTTAAAATGGGTTTAAAAGTAAGATTCCTTTTAATCATTATTTCTTTCTTTGTCTCCATAAGTAATTACATTGGGTAAGCCCTATCTAAAAACATTCCAATAAGCTTTTCAATCTCAATATTAAAATTATTGTCATTACTTATGATCCGCGACAATCTGATCATTTGACCTTTCACTAAATTCCTTTTTTGAAAATAAGGATGACAACTATTATAATGTAAAAAGGAATTTGAATAAGTCTTTTTCCTAAATATATTAGAATCTATGCCTTCCTCACTTATTTGAAATAAAATATCTAAATATTCACAGTTGTTCTTATAAATATGATGTGTGAATCTTAAAAAGGAGGTTGTAGTGTGAAGAAATGTTATAAATTCCAAAATTTCTTCCTCTTTTCCCTTCCAAAAAATTATGATGTCATCAAGAAACCTAAGATATATAGTGATTTTTGACCAAAAGCTAGAAGTAAAAATCTTTTGAGTCTCCCAACACGCCAAGACTAGATTGGCATAAATTGGTGCACATCTAGACCCCTTAGCTACACCTGCCTTTTGCCTATAAAATTCTCCTTCCATGCAGAAATAATTGTTTGTTAATACCATTTCCATCATCTCAGTAATAGCTTTACATTTATCCATGTTCATGTCGCTGAAAGCTGACAAACTAGCTTGAAACATTGTTAACCCCAACTCGTGTGGTATAACAGAAAATAAGTTGATTACGTCAATAGTTACCATAATGGTGTCCTTACTAATAAGGGCTGCATGTTCTTTATTTACCTCTAGACAATGTCAAGAATCTTTTAGAATGTGTGGTAACTTAGATAGTGTTTTTACAATTCACATCTATATAGTTCATAGGTTCTTAGGTTCATAGGTTTATACTAGGCTATCTGCCCTAAGGCATTTATAAGCCTAGCCCAAATTTTTGTGGCTTACGCCACCCCTTATATGAAAAAATACTGTGCCCATTAGTTTGTTGTGCCTCTGTCCAGCAGTGACACAGAGATGATTCCTGGGATAAACCTACGATCTCCCATCCACAGGTCAAGATTTCTCTTGAACAGAGCCAGCGAGGTGCTCTGCCTCACATGGATCGGGATTTTATTCCACAGCATAGGGAGTCTCTGAGTGGTAAATCTATCCCTCCAGCACGTCCTATTTATATCCGTGCTAAGGTTTAAGTCGCTTGCTCTAGTGGTTTTGGTGGATTTGGATTTTTGAGGTGGAGCATGTCCATTAATTCCGGGTTGGACATGGCCTTGTATGTCAGGCACATGTCACCTCTGAGCAGACGGTATGCAACTGAATAGAGGTGGAGTTTCTTCAATCTGGCAGCATATGACAGATTTTGGAGTCCCTTTATCCTTTTGGTGAGGAACTTTTGGGGTCTCTCCAATTGCTGCAGATGTCGGGTGAGATACATCCCGAATGGGGCATTGTACTCGATCATTGGTCTGATAAGTGAAGAGTACAGGGGAACAATGACCTCACTAGATCTGGATGTGAATCCCTTCATGATCAGGTGGGCAATGTAGAAGGTCTTTCTAACCACTTTAGCAACGTGAGTGTCAAAAGAAAGGCCACTGTCAACCTGGGTCCCCAGGTCCCTGATAACCTCTTCTGTGCTTAGTGGATTGCCACCTATATGGTAGCTTGGGGTTACCTTGTTTTTCCCAAAGGGTATGACTATACATTTTTGGCGTTTAACTTCAGGCCATGGCTCTGGCACCAGCTATCTGTTTCCGTGAGTCCCTTCTGAAGGATATCCGTGTCCGATGCACTTTCCACTATGGCGCCCAGTTTGCAGTCGTCTGCAAACTTTGTCAGCCAAAGTCCTCCCATGTTGGCCTGTACTTCTGAGAAGTAGATGCCGAACAATAAGGGGCCAAGGACCGAGCCCTGTGGGACACCACTTGTGACCGGCTTGGAGTCTGACATAGCGCCAGCAACTCTAACCCTGTGGGTTCTGTCCTTAAGCCAGTTTGCAACCCATCTTTTGACATATGGGTTTACATTTAAGCTGGTAAGTTTTTCTACAATACCAGAGTGGGGTATTGTGTCGAAGGCCTTTGCAAGGTCAAGGTAGGCTGTATGGACCTCCTTTCCCTCATCAATGGCCTTGGTGACTGTTTTGAAGAAGTCGACCAAGTTCAAAAGGCATGATCTGCCCTTGACGAATCCAAACTGGGTCGGGTCCAATGTCTGCAAGTCCCCTATATCTTTGTTTATGAGCTCCATTATGATCCTCTCCATAGCTTTGCAGACTAGACTTGTTAAGCTTATGGGCGGTAATTACCAGGGTCCAGAGGCACCGCCTTTGTGGAGTGGGACCACAGTTGCCGTCGCCACTCCTTGGGCACGTATCCTGTGGTAAGGCTGAGATTAAACAGCTGCCTTATGTGCGGGTTTAATTCCTCATTTAGCTCGTGTAGCACACAGCCAGGGACACCATCCGGTCCCATTGATGCTGTGTTTTTAGCTTTAGAGAGCAGCTTTCACCTGCGCATTTGAGATGTCTGGGAGGCTACACTCTGCTGGGATAGTTATCTCTCCTTTAGGGAGAGGGGTGAAGTTTGCACTGAACCTGTCTGCCAGTATGTTGGCAATGTCTGTGGGTTCAGTGATTTTGTATCATTTTGGACTAATTCTGAGCATATCTGGGAGTTTCCCCCCCTGTTCCTAACATAGCTGAAAAAGGCCTTATGATTGTCCTTTGAATCCATGGCAATTTTTCTCTCAAAATTGGCCTTAGTTGATTTTATGAGTGCTCGTATTTTTTACTAGTAATGATCAGGGTGACTTCCCTTTTATGGATTTTGTTCTATCATGTAATAGCTTTCTCCTCTTATTGTAAAGTTTGTTAATGGCTGGGGTCCACCAGACTGGACGTTTGCCCTTTGTGGAAAGAGTCTTGGTTTTATTTGGGATTGCCTGATCCATGCAGTCCTGGAGGTGTTCATAGAAGGCATTTGTAAGGGCTTCCGCAGCTTGGGTTGTGGTTTCCACTGGCTCAGGGGCCTTGAAGGATACCACACCAGTCTTGAGTAGTGTGAAGTTTGCTTTAGAGAAGTTCTTCACTGTGGTCTTTTTGTTTGGGGTGGGGGCGGGATGTGGATTTCCAGTGAGATTAGTTTATGATCAGATCTCACCAATGAGGGATATACTTCTGGTGTGGAGCATTTTGTCCCCATGTTTGTGATAATGAGATCTAGTATATTTTCTCCTCTCGTGGGAACAGTGACTAGCTGTTCCATGGCATTTGAATTTATGAACTCCAGGAACCATTGGGCTAGAAAGTTAGGGCTTGAGTAATGTTCCCAGTCTATATTCGGGTAGTTGAAGTCACCCAATATGATGGTGTTTGGAGATACATTTATACCCTCCAGTGTCTTCAGGAAGGATGTGGGGGGTTCCTGAGTTTGAGAGGGTGGCCTGTAGCATGCTACAATTTGTAGAGCAGTTTTGCCTATGGTTAGTTGCACCTGGATGGTTTCCGAAGCTTTGTGCGTTGCCACCAACCTGGAGTGTGCCACAGCTTCTAGTTTGGAACCCTTAGCAGAAACTATGGGTCTAAACGATGGGTTGGCAATACTTTTGTGAATTTTCGGTATACCGAACACAGTCGGTGTAATTGGAAATTCTACAATTAGGTATTCATATTCTCCCTTATCAATAATACCCTCCATTAACAATTCATAAAGTTGCCAATCCACCTTGGTGTAAGCTCTGCACATCTCATATTTTGACACCTTCTCATATGTGTCAATGTCACTCAACATATCATACATTTTGTTCAAATAATCATTTTTCATCATCACAACTACCCCCCTCCCTTGTCTGGTTTCATAATTCTATATTGATTGGAATTTGTTAATTCTTTCAAACAAAATCTCTCTGCTGTTGTCAAATTGTCATTCATTTTTGTAGGTTTTATTAAAACCCTTCTAAATTCCATATCACATAACATTTCAAATAAATAAATAATAGGATTCTGAGGAGATATAAATGTACTACTACTTTTCAATTTAAAACGGCCAGAATCTGGTTCAATAACCTTGTTGACCATATGAGATAATGAGAGTCATGTGTTAGCAATTATAACCACGACATAAATATGACTAACAAAGGAATTGATCAAACACTACATTCTGACAAGTGTGTAGTATTCACCAACAATAGTGTTAATTCTTTAAATATAACAGAGAATATTAGTTTTCTTCATCAAGATTTATGTTGTTTAACTTTGGTTGATGGTGGATTTACAGTATATAATTATACAGGAAAAAGAACTTGGAGATGATTATATTAAACTTTTCAAAAAGGGTTTCACCTATGTTCCTAATTTCAAACTTGATACTGGCAAAATTATGCTTAATCTGAAATTATATACTAGATTATTGAATCTTAAAATGTTTTTTTCAGCTAAGGTCAACAAGGTTATTGAACCAGATTCTGGCCGTTTTAAATTGAAAAGAAGTAGTACATTTATACCTCCTACATACATATACAGAGTTTTTAACTTTACAAATTCAATATAAAGTTTTTTTGCATATATTATATAATTATAGTAATGTATATTATTTATATAATATATTTTTTACATAATTAGTATGTTTATGGTATTATTATAGTTATATTGTCATATAATTATTATAATTATTTATTAAAACATATTTACCATTTTACAATATGGGTAATTTAACTATACAATTGAATTTGGATGAAACATTCTGACACACTGTACCATTTAATTTTATGTATATATATATATATATATATATATATATATATATATATATATATATTTTTTTTTTAAAACAAGATATATGAGGCGTTGATTTTAAATAATTTTAAGCAATATGAATGGTATTAAGCAAGTCAAAGACTGATTGGTGTATTCTTAATTAGGTCTATTATATTAAGGAAGTGTTTCTTAATGGAATTTACTCTGATGATACTCCATACTAGGCCCACTACTCTTCTCTATTTTTATCAGCAACCTTCACACTGCTATCCCTAAAGCTACCAGTATTCAGTATGCAGATGATCCCACTCTGATCTGCTTAGCCACCTCCCCATCTGAACTGCAATTCCTAACCTAAAATTTTAACACTATTGAGAACTGGCTCGCCAACCAATGCCTACTGCTGAACCCCCAATAAAACTAAACTTCTACTCTTCACCCCCACTAGTAGATCTGCCACACTTTCATTCTCTGTCACGTCTAACAATGGTACCACTATCTTCCCAGATCAACACACTAAACTTCTAGGGGTTATCACAGACAATAATCTCAAATTTGACCTACAGGTCAACAAAACCATCCAGACCATCCATAAGAAGCTTGGATCACTGTATAGAAACAAGACATTTTTAACTCCACTGGCTAGGACTACAATTGCCCGGTCACACCTACTCACTACTCTCTTGTATGCTGTGCCTGTACTCTCAAGCCTCAACAAATCCAGACTAGGTAATCTGTCCCATAGCTACAACCATATTGCCAGGTTCGCCACTGGCTTCACCTATAGAATCCACCACTGCCAGAACCTGAAACAACTAGAGTGGCTAGAACTGCCCAGCTTAATTCAGTTCAATCCGCTCTTAATAGCGCACAAAATTCTATACCTCCCTGAGGATACCCCCTCACTTATTAATATTTTTGAGCCATATAGCAACCTGAGATTCCTACAGTCAGCCAACAAACTACTGGTCCAAACCTACAGAGCTAATAACTCTGCTGGTGAATCCCTGTTTGCCAACTTTGTTGGCAAACCTTGGAATTCGTTGCCAAACTATATAACCCTACAGTCCTCCAAAAGTCTCTTAAAAAAAAACCTCAAACAGTATCTCAAAGTGAACTGGCTTTGCCCATGTACCAACCCTGATTAAGTTATAAACTGAAAACATAATCTGTAAATATCATAACATGCAACTACGTCACCAAGCTCTATATCCAATCTGACATCTCTTGCTTTTAATTGAGTCTGTCCATGAGAATTGAGTCCCTACTAGGGAACACTACTAAACCATTGTACATAATCACTTTGTTATATATTTTCTAATGTTATCTAACTTCTTGTGTAATCTATGTAAGTTTGTCTATCTGGAGCTTTTCTCCCCGGGCCTCCACTGAAAATGGACATGTATCCATTTGGACTATCTTGGTAAACAAATGTAAAATAAATAAATAAATAAAATAATTTGCTCCTTCCTTTTCTATAAATCCCACCTACAGTTCCTTTATCTTGTTTTCAGTACTCCAGTTATTATTGGTTTGAATTTTGTTTTCCATTTTCTAGTAAATGTTTTTTTTGGCAGCCAGTTCCATTAACCTTTGTAAAGCCTTACTTATGTCTAGGGAATTCAGATCATGTGTACCAGCTCAAAAGAATCCGTCTGAAGTTGTTAATCTTCTTCCTATTCATCACTGATGGGTTCGGTTCCGAGCCAGCCTAATACCAAGCTCGCATACACCAAAAACTCTCGAGCTAAGCTGCTACCCACAATGCCCTTCTCTGTTACCTCACTTCTCGTTTTCCGCACAGCCATATAGCAGCGTTTCACCGAGTTCTCCAGCTACGTGTTGTATTTTTTTAAAATTTATTGTGTTTTAAATTCTTTTTCTTCTAAAACTCTATTCTCCCTCATTATCTATTACTAGCTCTACCCACGGGCATCTTTCTCTTACCATCGTTGGTAAACGCCTTTCTCTACCCTCGTGGTATTCTTAATACCATTGTTGGTATTTCCTCTTCTTCTCTTTCTATAGCATTTTGAATTGTTTACTGGATATGTCTGAAAAGAAAGGAACTTCGGGGTTCAAACATTGCACTTCCTGCAGTGGCAAACTCCCCAACAGCAACTTGCATGATGATTGTGTCTATTGTCTGGGGGTTTCCCACTTGTCTGTGAAACCTCCTTGCCAGATTTGTGTCATTTTCAGTCAGCGGATGCTGAATGAAAGAAAAAATAAACTTATTTTGAAAGGCCTGCTTTCTCCACCTTTTTCAGAGGCCCTTTCTGCGTTGGAGGTTTCAACCCCTCCTTCGAAGGACAGGAAACATCCTCATGCTGACCCCTCTTCACCAGCTGGTGATAAGGGTAAGCCTCATAAGCATAAGGCTCACAAGTCTTCTACGGAGCACAAGATCACCCCCTCGGCTCCAACCACTTCGGTTACGAGTTCAGCTCCAGTGGTCTCTGTGGACATCACTATGACTTCCACGTCGGCTCCGCCTTTGGCACCGACTTCTACAGTCCCAAATGTGGTTTCGGCTCCGGCCTTATTGCCTTCTGTAACCTCGGCACCAACCTCACCCCTCTCCGCTCTGATGTTGGTTCCAACTATTTCTTTGGAGCTAATAATGACTTCCACTACAGCTATCTCCTTGGCTCCGAGCCCTTTTTCGGTACCAATAGTGCCCCTTTTGCCCATCTCAAAGTTGGAATCTTGAGTGCTGACTTTTCCTACACCACAGACCCAGTACTCTCCGTCTTTGGACCCGTTTTCAGGTCAAGCTTATAGCCCTTTTTTGGACCGACCTGACTCCCCCTCAGGAGTGTCGGTAAGGTCCACCAGGAGTCAGTCTGAATTGGATGTGATGCGTCTGTTCGATCAGCTGTTGACAGCCAGAGGGATTATAAATTTTCCAAAAACCCATCCTGCTCCGGGTTTTGGGTCTGTTGCCCCCGTGACTCCCACTTACTCTCCTCCCTTGGATCCTTCGGTTCCAAGGCCTGTAGTTCCGACATTATTGGTAGGAACCCTTCCCTCAGCGCCAACAGTGAATCTCTCTGAGGCTTCAAGGCCCCCGTTTAGGTTTCTGTTCCTTCGGAACCATCCCTTCCTCAATCTCAAGCTTGGTGGGTGGAACCCTTGGCTCCGGGTACGGTTCCAGGTTTTTCATTTCTGACTCCGGTTCCGAGATTGTCTTCCTCTATTCCGGGCTCCCATTTCTCTTCGGGCGGACCTGCTTTCCAGGTGATGGAGAGGGTGCTTGCTTCTGGAAGCGCTCCTCCTATGTCAGACCTTCTCTCTGCTCCCTCTGAGCTGCAGTGGGCCACCTCCCCGGGAATACCAAGAGCGCAAGCCTCAGGAAACCCCTATACATGGTAACCTCCCTTCCGAGTCTTCAGACATTCCCACTGAAGTATCCCCTCGGAAGAGGGCATGTAAGAGAAAACACCTGGACTCCCCGGAGGAGTCCCTCACTGAGGATACGGATTACAATGATGGGGAAGGGTCCCCACAGTCACCCCCTGACAATGTCTCCTTTGGTGACATCCTGGAAATCTTGAGGCAGAGGGGTGACTGGAAGTCCTCCAATCCTTCCTCGGAGTCCATCTTCCTGCAGGCCTTCCACTCTTGGCTCTCTACTTCTTGGGTGACCCCACCTGCCGCTGAGTTATTCCAGCCCATCGTGCAGCATGCGTGGAAGTACCCTGACACCGTTGAGACCATTCCCCGGAGACCGGACAAGATACTTTCCCCACCAGAGGAACAGCCCCATTAGTCTAGAGGCTTGCCACTAGATGCAATGGTGGTGACAGCCGCCACAAAAAAGGACCTTGCGGAGGAAAGTCCTACTGTCCACCTATCCAACAGGGAGTCCCGGGCGGTGGACAGATTAGGGAAGTGAGTCTTTGCCTCATCGACCTTTGCAGTTAGGTCTCTGAATTATTTGGCACATTTTACGAAGCTCCAAAGGGATCTCATCTCCGAACTCTCTGGAACCCTCGTGGGTCAAGTTTTTGAAGAGGCACGAGATAAGGTTGCTTCTCAGCTTGCTACCCTAGAGTCGATCTCCAACTCTTCCATGAGGTTGCTGTCCCACGCAACCGAAGGCTAGAGCTGCGGGTGCAGGTGTAGTTATGAGACGCCATGCCTGGATGCGCATTTGTGATCTCGCGGACTCCTTCAAGTCTTCCTTCTTGAATGCTATTATCAAACCGTCTGCTTTGTTCAGTTCCAAAGTGAAGGACACATTAGCTAGGTGCAAGCAGGATGGAAAAACCTTGTCTACCATTGGCCTATGTTTTTCCAAACCTCAGCAATCTTTCTCCAGGAACCAGAGGAGTGAAAAGATATGGCACAAAAAATCTCAAGGCCCTTTCCGCAGTGCACGTGGTGAGGATTCCCCCAGGGGCAGAGGGGTTTGCAATAGTGGAAGATCCCCCTTTAGGGGCAGAGGGGGAACCCAAAACCACGACTCTGGGGATTCTTTTTCCGGATGACCTTATCAGTGCTCCTGAATCACTGCCCAATTGCTTTCCTCTGAAAGCAGTCGGGGCTCGGTTTTCTCTGCACCAAGCTGCTTGGCACTCTATTACAAATGATCAGTGTGTGCAGAGAATAATTTCCAGAGGTTATTACATCCCTTTAATATCTTACCCAAAACCTCCAAAATGCCTTCCCGATGTTCCACCCAATCAAAGAGAAAGGCAGTTTCAGAGCTAAGAAAGCTGTGTTAAAAACGAGTCATCCAACAAGTCCCCCCCAGACCAGTGAGGATCCGTTTTTTTTTACTCAAGATTCTTTTTGGTGCCAGAAAAGACCGGGGACTGGAGACCCACTTTAGATCTCAGCCAGCCAGTCAGTGGTTCAAACCAAATTCCGCATGGTCACGATACAATCCATTCTCCCATTTCTTTGGGAGGGTGTCTGGATTTGCTCAATACATCGAAATGGACAAATGCTGCAGGAGTCTACTTCGCCTCCAGATGGGAGCCAGTCATTACCAATTCAGAGCCCTGCCATTCGGACTCACGATGGCCCCCCAGAGTGTTCACGAAATGCCTAGCAGTGGTAACAGCTCATCTGAGACTTCAGGGATTCCAGGTGTTTCCATATTTAGATGATTGGCTCCTCTCCTCCCCCACCAAGCGCCTACTGGTCATGGCCTTCTGCTACACTCTAGCACTAGTGGAGTTTCGAGGCATCATGATACACTGGGAAAAATTCAATCTTCATGCTACCCAACAGTTGGAATTTATAGGAGCAGTACTCAATACTCAAACAAGCCAGGTCTCTCTCCCACCTCACAGACTTCAGTGGTTAAGGATACAAGTACAAGTGATACTCTGTCAAAGGAAGGTGTCAGCAAGGGAAGTTCTACAGGCTCTGGGGTCTATGGCAGCAGCCATTCCGATTGTTTCCCTGGCAAGATTGCATATGAAACTGTTACAATGGCTCCTTTTGTCCCAGTGGGTATCCAATCTTCATCCTCTAACCTCGCAGATCACCGATTCCTGCAAGCAAGACCTTGTTTGGTGGATGAGAGCAGATGAAAATCTTTGGTGCCGTCCATTCCAGACTCCTCAACCCAATGCCACAGTGACCACGGACGCTTCCCTGTTAGGGTGGGGAGGGGAATTTTCAGGGAAAGACAGTTCAAGGCACAAGGTTCAGCTTGGAGGCCAGCTTGCATATCAATGTCCTGGAGTTGAGAGAGGTGCTGTTAACGTTGCAGGCACTTCATCTCCTCTTTTCGTCGGGAACGATTGCAATTCAGTCGGACAATATGTCTGTAGTCTGGTACATAAACAGGGAGGGACCAAATCCTACCCCCTATGTTGAGAGGCCATGAGAATTTGGCATTGGGCGATAGCTTCCAGCCACTTTCTGATAGCAACACATATCCCAGGAAGCTCCAGCGTGATTGCGGACAGATTGAGCAGATGCATCTTCCGTCCTCACAAGTGGTGTCTCAACCCGAACATGACGGCAAAAATTTTCAGCCATTGGGGTCAGCCTTGCTGCGATCTTTTTGCTTCCCCTTCAAACAAAAAAAATGCAGCAGCTACGTTGCCTTCTTTCCCCCAGACGGGGAATCCCCGACAGACACTTTGACTCATGATTGGCCCGCGGGTCTCCACTATGCTTATCTCCTTTGCTTATCTCCTTCCTCCAGCCTCACCTATTACAACCTCCTTGGATCCTAGACACTCATAAGGACCTAATATGTCATCCACAAGGGTTGACTCCACCAAATCTGTCCACTCTCAAGCTGAAGGCTTGGTTTCTCCACTTCCAGTATTCGCCAGGCAGGAAACCCTCTCCTCACCTCTCCGCAATATTATTCTGGCCGCCCATAAACCATCAACCAGAAAACTCTACAGAGACAAATGGAAAGGGTTAGCTATCTGGTCGTCTAATCACTTGCAAGACCCTTTTTCAACTTCTACAGCTGCTATACTTCAGTACCTTTTTGAGTTGTTTGACGATGGGGCATTAGCTTCTACTATTAGAGTCCATTTAGCAGTTATCTCCAATTTTCATAACGGCTCAGATGGCGCTTCTCTTATCTCCACCCACCTTTGCAAGACCTTTCTTAAGGGAATTTTTCATAGCAGACCTCCTATCAGGCAACCTGTAGATACATGAAATCTCTCTGGTACTACAGTCTCTCTCTCACCACCCCCTTTCGAGCGTGCTGTGGCATGTGATCTTAAATTCCTGTCATGGAAATCTCTGTTTTTGGTAGCAGTCACATCAACCAGACGGATATCTGAGTTACAAGCCTTATGCATCAAGAGTCCGTATCTAATCTTCCATAAAGACAGAGTATCTCTTCATACTAATCCATCCCTTCTCCCCAAAGTAGTGGCTGACTTCTTTATTAACCAGTCCATTGAACTCCCTGTGTTTTTTCCAAATTATTCCAACAAGGGAGAATACTGTCTACATTAATTGAACGTGCATAGACCACTATGTTTCTACTTGGACAGGACTAAGTCCTTCTGCACGTTGGATCAGCTGTTCATTTCTTTTTCTGGTCCAAGAATGGGATGCACTTTATCAAAAGTTACTTTATCAAAATGGCTCAGAGATTGTATTACTTTTTCGTACTCCTTGGCGAATGAATCTAAACCTGTTCATATCAAAGCTCATTCAATGAGAGCCATCGCAAATTCAGTTGCCTTTCATTCCAGGGCTTCCATGGATGACATTTGCGCAGCAGCCATTTGGGCTAAACCCATACCTTCATCATACATTACAAATTGGATTTGGTCTCCAGGGGAAGAGTGGCCTTCGGCTCAGTGGTTCTCAGGAATGTTCTTCCATAAGGGCCACCCAGGTTCTACAAGTAGCTTGGGATTCTGTCCCATCAGTGATGAATAGGAAGAAGATTAACAACTTCAGATAAAGAAGTTATGTCTTACCATAATGTTCCGTCTGAGTTGTTGATCTTCTTCCAGTCATCACACCCACCCTCCCTCCGTCCCCCACCAAAGGCTCCTGTTGGATCTTCTGGGTCCTTGTGGTGTTTCAGGGTTTCTGCGCACAAGTGGCCTTTGCTTTCTGGTTTCTTCTATATGTTGCATGCAAACTCGATCTGAGGTAACTTAGAGAAGGGCATTGTGGGTAGCAGCTTAGCTCGAGAGTTTTTGGTGTACGTGAGCTAGGTATTAGGCCGACTTTGTTCCGAGGGCTCGGAACCGAACCCATCAGTGATGACTGGAAGAAGATCAACAACAATGGAATGCTATGGTAAGACATAACTTTTTTATTTCTTAGTTACAGCCATTTGCTTCCCCAACATATCTGTCAGAGTTCTCTGCTGGGAATTTTTAAAATCTATCAATTCATACTCCCCACCAAATGTACCAGGTTATCTCTGTCTCTTTCCCATCACACCAGTGCAAATGCCACTGTCAGATGCTTTCTTTGCATCAAGACTGACCAACAATAGAGATGTTTTCTTACATTCTGCTTCCCTCTTGATCATCGTTGTTCTGTTAATGTTGTCAAATGCTTGCTTCCCTTCCACAAAATCACACTCGTCCATATCTATCAATTTTGGCATCGGCTTTGCCATTCTATTAGTTAATATAGACATAAGCACTATATAATTGTGGTTTAAAATTAAAATGGGTCTATACAAAGCTGGGTCTAAAGGGTCTTTGCCATCATTAGTTAACACAGTAACTACAGCTTTCTTCCAAGATGTTGGTGTTCCCCTCATTTTAAAATACTTTTAAACAAAATCTTCCAGATCTTTATCACTTTCTTCATTCCTAATTTCCAGACTTCCACAGAAGTACCATCTGTCCCTGGAGAACTTACTGAAGATTGATTATACATCACCATTTGTATCTTATCGCCTCTTATCTTAACTGTTAGTTGTTGAGCCCCATCTACCTCTAACTTTGGCATAATTAGGTCTTCCATAAATATTTCCATTTGTACTTTTTCTTGATTTTCACATTTCTCTGCTTTGTATAAATTTTCAAAATCTTTACAGAATATCTCTTAAACCTCTACAGAATCTGTGGGTATTTTTCTGGTTATAGGTTCCCTAATTTTGCTGACAACCCATTCAGTGTTCTGTTGCCTAAGTTGTTGTGCTGATTTTTTTTTTGTGCTCTGGAATTATCAAAAAATAGTTGCTTAATTGAAATATTTCTAAATTCATGCATGTTATCCAGACATTCCCTTATTTTCTCTTTAGCACTGTGCATTTGTTCCTCCTCTTGTTCTGTGAGATTCCCCTTATTCTGCAATACTTTGACCTTTGTCAGCCCTTCCAAGTAATTTCTGTTACTTCATAACCATATCTCTTTCTCTTTTATTTCGACCCAGTTTTTAAACTCCGTTATCATTTTATCCTAGTCATTAGCTGTAACTTTTGAAGATGTTTCTATTTTTTGCTGGTTCACGTTTTTGTTGAATAAACTTTTTTATTTCTTTGTGAAAAGCAAAAGGCAAGGAGCGAAGCAGAATGTAAAAGTCCACCAAAAATACTCAAGTTATAGATTTCCAGCCATGAAAGTAATCCACATAGAACACGAACGCTGATAATGTGCACAAAGACTTTGTTATGTCAGACAAGTGCTTTCGCTAAGTAAAGCTTCTTCAGGTCTATTCAATAATACATAAAACATAGCTGCCCATTATATAGAGGCATGAATAAATTAATTCAATTAAAAATTCATTAGGTAACCTCATTACATATTTAAAAGGGAAATATAAAACACAAGAGAAGGTAAACTGTAAAGTCATAGGAAGGCAACACGTGCACATTATCTTATAAATCCAATGTACAACATACAAATATGATAAAATACATATATTCATACAATATCATTACTAAAAGGAGTTTCAAACTGTATGTATATGTAAACATAATTATAAAAAAGTGTATATAAAAAAGTGTATATTAAAAAATGTGGTGTAAAATGTATCTCTATTAAACATATCTCATCACACATATAGAACCAGTAATAATGTAAAAAGGGGGTGTCTTATGTTGTATTAAATATTTTATTGGATGATATGTATATATATATATATATATATATATATATATATATATATATATATATATATATATGTGTGTATGTGTATGATTTACTCATCCCTAAATATAAAAAAGAACATACTCCACAATACATACAATGTGTCTAAATGTCTATAAGACTTGTAGAATAAGGTACCATCAAGACCTGAAAATACATGTAATTGCAGGAATGATATTCACAATTAAAAAATAAATGTACATCTCCAAAAGGAATGTATATGTATATATGTTATACATTATAACTTATGTATATACAAAGGATAAATATATATAGAACTTTAATTAGCACAAAATATCTATGTATCCTGTATGTGTAACTCATATATGTACATCTTACTTGATGTTCCTACGTTTCCTTAGCCTTGGTTTAATAGAGGCTCTCTCATTAAGGCCTAACCCACTATCTGCCTGTAAACGTATGATCCAATCACTTTCCTTGCTTTCAGTGTGGCTTCTAATGTCACCACCTCTCATACTGGTGGGTATGACCTCCAATACTCTGAAGAGAAAGGTGTGTGATTGGTCATTGTTCATGACATGTTTGGCTAAAGCATTATTAGCTGACCCTTTTCTGATGTTATATATGTGTTCTCTTATTCGATCTCTAAATTTACGATTCGTTTTACCTACATAGAAGCTGGTACAAACTTGACTTACGGCAAGATAAACAACATTGCATGTCATACAGTTTGCTTTTGCAGTAGTCCTAAATGTTCGTTCTGTATCAGGATGTATGAAAGACAGGCTGGTGTCTATGTATGAGCAAAAATTACATTGGCCACAGGGCATGGTATGTCCTGTACTTTTATCATTATTGGTCTCTTTGGGATAACACAGAGTCCTCTTAAGATTCTTCTTGTTCTTATATTGGAATTTTGGAGTGTCACCAACAATATTTCTGATATCATCATCAATCTGAAATATGGTCCAAAACCTACTAATAATGTCCCTGACGTTATAGTGGTCAGATGTAAAGGTGGTAGTAAATTTCACGACAGGTACTATGTTGGTATCCTTAACATGAGTGTCTACATCCTCTTTTGGTCCAAAGTATGGTGTAGCAATGGTACATCTTAAATTATATATATCTTCTAAGTTGTTGTTCACTTCATCAATATTATAGCCTCTACCTACTAATCTATCCTTCAGACTATTAAGTTCAGTATTAAAACCTTCCTCAGTTGGATTTAGCCTAGAGGCCCTTATTGCTTGACCTTTAATAATATTTTTAAAAACAAAAGAGGGATGCATACTCAATCTCATTAATAGGGAGTTGCTATAGCATGTCTTCCTAAATATACCTGTATTGATTAAACCATTAGGTAATCTCTCAATGTATAAATCCAAAAACTCAATCTTATTCACTGAGTAATTCAAGGTAAATCTAAGATAGCTAGTTAAGGTATTCATAACTCCTAGGAATATATCCAATTGCTCCACTGTCCCTTTCCATAAAATAAAGACATCATCGACAAAACGTCGAAAAAATAAAACGTGTTGCAAAAAGGCTTCTGTTCTGAACAAAACACTGTCCTCCCATTGGGCCAGGAACATGTTTGCGTAACTATTAACGCATGGTGTGCCCATTGCAACACCATCAACTTGCCTATACATGACATCACCAAAGATAAAAATATTATTCTCTAATACCAGTTCCAAAAAGTGTACTAATAGATCTGTTTTCACTATAGTATAATTACTATGTGCTTTCAGGTAGTCAGAAATATATATAAGACCAAGATTGTTAGGTATAACTGTAAACAATGATTGAATGTCTAATGTAACAAAGATACATTCATCTGACTCATTACAATGTCCAACACAATTATAGAAGTCTAGGAGAAACTGTTTCGAGTCCCTTAGGACATATGTGTTGTTATTCAAGATGGGTCTTAAGTTCTTTTCTATATATACAGAAAGATGTTCCGTGACCCACCCGCGACCAGAAACTATAGGTCGCATAGGGGGGGTCATCGACATTCTTATGAATCTTTGGAAGCCCATGCATGATGGGAATGAATGGTTCTTTAATAGTAAGATACCCATAAAGGTCTTCTTCTATGAGCCCACTTAAATAAAGATCATGTAATGTATCTCTGATCAATCTTATGATGTTAATTGGTGTAGCATTGGTAACAACTTCATAGAAGCTATCACTCAGCATGTTCTTCATGGCTGCATAGTATTGGTCTGTATCCATAACCACTACCCGGCCTCCCTTATCTGCCGGTCTAACAACAATGGTATTGTCATCCTGTAGACCCCTAAGACTTAATCTTTCTCTATGTGTAAGATTATCTACAAAGTGACGTCTCCTGCTTTGATTCTCATTATAATACTTATATAACTCATCTTCAGTAAGGCGTTGGTAAGTCTCTATTATAGGATGGTTCACCGGAACATATTCACTAAGTTTCTTAAAAACAAATTTCCTATCTGATTGGTCTTTAGGATCACATCCTTTGTAAAGCAACCTAAGCATAACATTCCTGCAAAATAATTTCAGGTCTACTATGGTTTCAGTGATTATACTATTACTTTTGGGTATGAAATTCATTCCTCTGCTTAGCAAATTGATGTCATCATCAGTTAATATTCTGTTGGAGAGATTATAGACTAATGTCTTCCCTATTTCTTCCACATTCTTTTTAAGGTTTGATTCTGTGGAAACTCTTCTGAGTACTTCCTTTTCTGGCGTCCACGACTCATAGAGCGCGTACGTCTGGGACCTTTCTCCATTCGTACAGGAAGGGGTAAAGAAACATTCATCACAGTCTCAGGACATGCTATTCTCTGATCACATTTTTGTTTTCTGTCTAACAACAGCACTTATGTCTCTACCATCACCAACCGGTTTATTATTCACTATCTGGACTTTGGGATATAAATTAGTTTCCACTTGCATACTTGGATGCATGATGTGTATTACATCATTAGAATCATTAGAAGTCATTGTTATAGGTTCCGTACCTTCATAAATAACATCATGCATAGTAATGGTATCACTAGTTTCTACCCTAGCATTTGTTGTCAATGGAGGAACATGCTCAACATTGGTAATAATATCTGTTTGTACACATCTATTGATAGAACTATTTATAACATCCATATTTACAAGGGTTTGTTTGCCTGTTGGGCCCTTGTTAGAATCCATTGACATGATGTCACAATTATTGTCAGTGGTCACACAAGGAACTTTTACATTACTGGTAACATTGTTCTCATCATTTGAAATTCTGTTTCTCCTATAATCATGCCTGTTAATGTTAACAGGAACAGAATGAATATTGTTAACATTACTAGAACTATTAGAAACCTCGCCAGAATTATTGACATTGTTCATATTTTCATTACTGTTGGAGTTATATCTGGGCCAAGTGAACACGTGGCCTAATCTTACCAGTAATGTAAAAGTAATGTTAGACAGAAAACACAAAGTAATCAGAGAATAGCATGTCCTGAGACTGTGATGAATGTTTCTTTTCCCCTTCCTGTACGAATGGAGAAAGGTCCCAGACGTACACGCTCTATGAGTTGCGGACGCCAGAAAAGGAAGTACTCAGAAGAGTTTCCACAGAATCAAACCTTAAAAAGAATGTGGAAGAAATAGGGAAGACATTAGTCTATAATCTCTCCAACAGAATATTAACTGATGATGACATCAATTTGCTAAGCAGAGGAATGAATTTCATACCCAAAAGTAATAGTATAATCACTGAAACCATAGTAGACCTGAAATTATTTTGCAGGAATGTTATGCTTAGGTTGCTTTACAAAGGATGTGATCCTAAAGACCAATCAGATAGGAAATTTGTTTTTAAGAAACTTAGTGAATATCTTCCGGTGAACCATCCTATAATAGAGACTTACCAACGCCTTACTGAAGATGAGTTATATAAGTATTATAATGAGAATCAAAGCAGGAGACGTCACTTTGTAGATAATCTTACACATAGAGAAAGATTAAGTCTTAGGGGTCTACAGGATGACAATACCATTGTTGTTAGACCGGCAGATAAGGGAGGCCGGGTAGTGGTTATATGGATAACAGACCATTACTATGCAGCCATTAAGAACATGCTGAGTGATAGCTTCTATGAAGTTGTTACCAATGCTACATCAATTAACATCATAAGATTGATCAGAGATACATTACATGATCTTTATTTAAGTGGGCTCATAGAAGAAGACCTTTATGGGTATCTTACTATTAAAGAACCATTCATTCCCGTCATGCATGGGCTTCCAAAGATTCATAAGAATGATGACTCCTATGCGACCTATAGTTTCTGGTCGCGGGTGGGTCACGGAACATCTTTCTGTATATATAGAAAAGAACTTAAGACCGATCTTGAATAACAACACATGTCCTAAGGGACTCGACGCAGTTTCTCCTAGACTTCTATGATTGTGTTGGACATTGTAATGAGTCAGATGAGTATCTTTGTTACATTAGACATTCACTCATTGTTTACCGTTATACCTAACAATCTTGGTCTTATATATATTTCTGACTACCTGAAAGCACATAGTAATTATACTATAGTGAAAATAGATCTATTAGTACACTTTTTGGAACTGGTATTAGAGAATAATATTTTTATCTTTGGTGATGTCATGTATAGGCAAGTTGATGGTGTTGCAATGGGCACACCATGCGCTAATAGTTACGCAAACATGTTCCTGGCCCAATGGGAGGAGAGTGTTTTGTTCAGAACAGAAGCCTTTTTGCAACACGTTTTATTTTTTTGATGTTTTGTCGATGATGTCTTTATTTTATGGAAAGGGACAGTGGAGCAATTGGATATATTCCTAGGATTTATGAATAGCTTAACTAGCTATCTTAGATTTACCTTGAATTACTCAGTGAATAAGATTGAGTTTTTGGATTTATACATTGAGAGATTACCTAATGGTTTAATCAATACAGGTATATTTAGGAAGACATGCTATAGCAACTCCCTATTAATGAGATTGAGTATGCATCCCTCTTTTGTTTTTAAAAATATTATTAAAGGTCAAGCAATAAGGGCCTCTAGGCTAAATCCAACCGAGGAAGGTTTTAATACTGATCTTAATAGTCTGAAGGATAGATTAGTAGGTAGAGGCTATAATATTGATGAAGTGAACAACAACTTAGAAGATATATATAATTTAAGATGTACCATTGCTACACCATACTTTGGACCAAAAGAGGATGTAGACACTCATGTTAAGGATACCAACATAGTGCCTGTCTTGAAATTTACTACCACCTTTACATCTGACCACTATAACGTCAGGGACATTATTAGTAGGTTTTGGACCATATTTCAGATTGATGATGATATCAGAAATATTGTCGGCGACACTCCAAAATTCCAATATAAGAACAAGAAGAACCTTAAGAGGATTCTGTGCTATTCCAAAGAGATCAATAATGATAAAAGTACAGGAAATACCATGCCCTGTGGCCAATGTAATTTTTGCTCATACATAGACACCAGCCTGTCTTTCATACATCCTGATACAGAATGAACATTTAGGACTACTGCAAAAGCAAACTGTATGACATGCAATGTTGTTTATCTTGCCGTATGTCAAGTTTGTACCAGCTTCTATGTAGGTAAAACGAATCGTAAATTTAGAGATCGAATAAGAGAACACATATATAACATTAGAAAAGGGTCAGCTAATAATGCTTTAGCCAAACATGTCATGAACAATGACCAATCACACACCTTTCTCTTCAGAGTATTGGAGGTCATACCCACCAGTATGAGAGGTGGTGACATTAGAAGCCACACTGAAAGCAAGGAAAGTGATTGGATCATACGTTTACGGGCAGATAGTGGGTTAGGCCTTAATGAGAGAGCCTCTATTAAACCAAGGCTAAGGAAATGTAGGAACATCAAGTAAGATGTACATATATGAGTTATACACATACAGGATACATAGATATTTTGTGCTAATTAAAGTTCTATATATATTTATCCTTTGTATATACATAAGTTATAATGTATAATATATATACATACACATTCCTTTTGGAGATGTACATTTATTTTTTAATTGTGAATATCATTCCTGCAATTACATGTATTTTCAGGTCTTGATGGTACCATATTCTACAAGTCTTATAAATAGACATTTAGACACATTGTATGTATTGTGGAGTATGTTCTTTTTTATATTTAGGGATGAGTAAATCATACACACACATACATATATATATTAATATTTAATACAACATAAGACACCCCCTTTTTACATTATTACTGGTTCTATATGTGTGATGAGATATGTTTAATAGAGATACATTTTACACCACATTTTTTAATATACACTTTTTTATATACACTTTTTTATAATTATGTTTACATATACATACAGTTTGAAACTCCTTTTAGTAATGATATTGTATGAATATATGTATTTTATCATATTTGTATGTTGTACATTGGATTTATAAGATAATGTGCACGTGTTGCCTTCCTAGGACTTTACAGTTTACCTTCTCTTGTGTTTTATATTTCCCTTTTAAATATCTAATGAGGTTACCTAATGAATTTTTAATTGAATTAATTTATTCATGCCTCTATATAATGGGCAGCTATGTTTTATGTATTATTGAATAGACCTGAAGAAGCTTTACTTAGCGAAAACGCTTGTCTGACATAATAAAGTCTTTGTGCTCATTATCAGTGTTTGTGTTCTATGTGGATTACTTTCATGGCTGGATATCTATAACTTGAGTATTTTTGGTGGACTTTTACATTCTGCTTCGCTCCTTCCCTTTTGCTTTTCACATATTATTTTTATCTATTGGAGAAGGAGCGTTTATCCAGAGGTGACTGTATATTTCACTGATTTTTTATTTCTTTCTTAGCTTGTTCTACATCCATAAATGTATTTGATCCTCCAGGAAAAAAATATTGTTAAGACAGCTGGGTACAGCAGCTTGAATCTCACATCTGCCTCTCGACATCCCTTGATTGCTGGGATAAATTAGCATTTCTTTTCCTGGAGTATAGTGAATAATCATTTCCCGCAAACACTCTGTTGTCTTCAATTTTTAATACTTTTCCCTTCTGTCACATTTTTGTGAGGATTGACTCTTTCTGCTGGTATGATTGCATCTTTACTAATACAGGTCTTAGCTGCTTTGTCATGGCAGGGTTTAGCACTTACACTGTATCTGCCCTTTCAGTTGACAAATCCTGCTGTGGAATACCAGTCCAGTTGCTTATTTGTGCTTTCATAAAATTAATACAGCCTGTTACTTCCAGTTTCTGTTAAAGCAGACAGTCTCAGCTTTTTTTTCTGCACACTTTATCTTCTAACTGCCATTTTTTGAGAAATTTCATACTCATCTAGTGTTTTCTTCATCTCAGCCTCTGATTTTTGCAGTTTTATTAGTTCTTCTGAATAGCTACTTAAAGCATGTTCTATTTTTTCCAGCCTTTTATTTGTGTTGCTATACTCATTCAGTGTTTTATTTATTTTAATCACCTGAGTCCATTTTATTTTTTTCCTCTAAATTACTGGAAACCCTCTCTTGTACCAAAGCTGAAGCTTGGTCTGCTTTTGCTGAACAGCTGCAGGACTTTTACCAAGCCATTTTTTTTTCTTTTCACCCTTTCTTGTTGATTTTCTTTAATTTTTTTAGATTTCTTCTTTGCTGGCATCCAGTCAGTGTTCTTTCTAGCTTGTAATTGAACTGTACTGAAGCTGACAATATCGTTGGCTATTTCCCTGTTTCTTTTTTTCACACTGGGAGAGCTGAAATTATTTTTTTCACACTGGGAGAGTTGAAATTAAGCTGTTGATCAGTGTGTAGCCATCTTGTAAGTCCTGCACAGTAAATTTCTTGATATAATTCAGTACTCTTTATATTTTGTCTATAACCTGTAATGCCATTTGCATTTCATGATAATTTGGGCAGGCTAGCAATGTGATAGAAAGCTGCTGCTCTCATCTGTTATATTTGGCAGTTCTTTTGAATGTGTGTTTATGTATTTCAAACGTTTTTCTTTCATGCTGTCACCAATATTTGACAGTTTAACCTTTTATACACGTGCTTTCCTTATCTCTTATTTGAACCTATGACACATTTTTAGGATTTGTTGTTTCAATGACGACACTAAAGCAAAAAAAAACCTAAATGCATTTTCGGAATCCCAATCCCCTTTTCATTTAGAACAAACACACAAAACTCTACATTTTCAACAAATGAAATGTACCCCTCAGATTGCAACTTGCCCCATATTGACAGCTGCACCCACAAGCATAACTAATATAAAGTTAAGGTTACCCTTGCTAAAGTGCTTATTACAGTCTGTGTTAGTATTGCACTGATTGTTTGTTCTTTCCTCATCTCTAGTCCCCTCCCAGATGTTAAAAAAATGCTTGCATGCTTTCTGTAAACATTAAATTTTAGTCTTAAGAAAAAGTGCACTGGCTACCTTTAAATAAATAAGAGACTATTTTAGAACAATATAATTTTATTTTTTTTTATTTTAGAATAAGTAAAAGGCTACAGAAGTCATCTACACAAGGGAACTACCACACTGACAATACACCCCTAAGAATTGATCCAGTTGTTTGGAATTTGAGAACTTACGTGGACAGTGACTTAACTTTTGACCAACGTGTCTATTCTTTTAAGAAAACCCTTCTATATTGCACAGCTTATAAACAATGGAATTGTGTCTAGCTCTAGGGATGTTGTCCCTCTCTACTCAGCCCTCATTAGGCCATTCACTGAATATTATGCCCCCTTTGGCATTTATCTTTCCAGACACATGCAACAATTGGACCGACCACAGAGTTACCTTACTAAAAGGATAAAAGGCCTAAACCACATGTCCTACATGGACTGACTTAAAGCCCTGTCACTATACTCTGTATCCTACAGACTGCTAAGAGGTGACCAGTGTCTGGCATACAAGGCATTCTCTGACCTATTACTGATGGATTTGCTGCACATTAGCAAGTTAAATGGCATCCAAAATCCTCAGGTCTAGGAATCTAAAGCTGTTCCGCAACATCAACAGAGCAGTTTGGAGGAACAGGTATATTTTGCAGAAGATACTGCTGCTATGGAACAGACTGCCCATCCACATAAAATAAAGTTCATCCCTGTCCATTTTCCAGTGCAGCTTAGATTTATGAATGGGGAAACAGAAAATTTATCTCAGTACTGCCCCCGTACCACTAATAGACATATGCAGTTCTTAAATGCTTTACCCCATGCATGGGTCCCCTCAAATTATCTATGATTTCATCTTAGTTATTTTTGTAAGGTGTAATATATAATTATTGACCATGGGATGGGTAAGGCCAGTCTATAATCAAATGGGATAGGTTATTTCAAGCGCATAAAGGAAACTAGCTTGGCTTAAAATGGCCTACAAGTGCAGCTAGCCTATTATTTTCCTGTGAACCTAGAAAGTAAATTGTGCACTGTTCTATTAAATGCTCAAAAGTATTAAGGCTGTTGAGGAGGCTACTACTACTACTTTACTTCCCACAATTTTTAAACTTTATTTTTCGCTGAACTGGTTACATCTGTATCTTTAAATGTTACATTTCTCTTAACATAGAGAACTTTCAAGATTAATTCCTTGCACTTGCATACAGTTAATCTCCAAGTAAAAGCAGTCAGCAATGAGAAAAAATATAGCTATCACCTTTGCAGATGCTTGAAAGAATCTTTGTAAATTTCATTTAGAATGCAATATATACCATCTGCCATACATTTCATCATTTTGTCTTATTTTTCTAGCCTATTTGCTTTAAAAAACTTGTCCGTATCTTAAGTCAAGGACATTAATCTGGACATCCACCCCTGTAAAACAAGGGAATTGCTGTCTTAATTTTGCATAGAATATGACCACTACTCCTTTGCACTCTACCACCACTCTAGTAGCCTAAGATCACAACATTATATTAACTTTCACTTGCTTATGTCCATCCTTTCTTATCTTGTTACCAAGTAAAGCCTGAATGTATTGCAACTACGAAAACATATTTGATTACAGTAATATCTTTAATGTATATGGCAGTCACTATTAAGACTTTCCCAACCTCACATTTAAAATACCCTGAGTGCACACTGTACAGAACTGATTTACAAGATGACATGCAATTTACATCATGAAATTTGTATTCATTTATTAATTAGAAAAGAAAATATTTTACTTAGTCACTATTCATTCCATGTAGTGCTCTTTAAACATTAATGATGTAAAGTGAGGTATGTGCTTTACAGTTTAACCGCAAGTTTAACACACAAAATAAAAATTCCGGTCTTTCCTAGACACCTTTTCAAAGACATATTTCACGACTGTTTATTTATCCAGTGGAATTGATGGTTTATATTGCCCTATTTATTCCCCAATTTTAGTGCTGCTGGTCTTCTTCCTCATCATCTCAATCCCCTAACATCATTCTCTGTTCAAGCTCTTGGTACTCCAGGTTCTTCTAGCCAATTCCTGTGTTTTTTTTTCTCTGTCAAGAATTATCCTTTGGAACCTTGGTAAAGGTTTCACTGACAAAGTCTCTGTATTGGCATTGCCGTTAGAAGAATGAGATGCAGATACCCATCTGCTTTCCAACTCACTCTTTGCTGAATTAACCTTTTGTTTCCTTGTCAGCCTGGTCTGAATCAAAAATGTAATTGATCCTCCAAGAAGAAATATTCTGAAGACAGCTGGACACAGCAGCTTGAATCTTGCACCAACCTGTCTGCATTCCCTGATTGCTGGGACAAACTTGCTTCTCTTGTTGTCTCCAATTCTTAATAGTTTTCATTTCCACCACAGTTTTATCAGTATCCAGATGTTCTTCGTCTTCCCTTGCTGCAGTCCTGACAATTGGGTATAGTCCGCGTCCCAGTCGGCCCGAATACCAGAGTATAAGGCTGACGTCGGTCATGGCGCCTTAGACTGACGTCAGTACGTCAGGGTACTAATGCGCATGACCGACGTCATTTCCTCAGTCTTTTTTGCCGCATGGTCCGATGCAGAAGCAATTTTGCGAGTGCAGGGTGGCGTTTGAGATTTTCCAAACCGAGTTTCAGACCGAAAACAGAGTTGGCTAAGTAACTCGCTAGGGAACATTTTGGTTTTTTCTTGCCTCAGTATTTAACCGGATGTCAGAAAAAGTGAATAACTGTATTTCTTGTGGGAAGCAGATACCGCATAGGGATTATCATACATTGTGTATACCTTGTTTAGGGCCTGAGCACGACGTTGTTGGTTGCCGCTCTTGTGCTAGATTTAACAAGCACTATTAAGAGGAGGCTTGGTTGTGCTAGGTTAGTGTTTGGGAAGCGGTGCAATTTTTCTATGCCGTCGGATGCTCCCACGCCTGCTTCATCTAAGAAGCGCAAGGACAAAACAGTGAAGTCTAGGGGTGAGGAACCGCAGTCCCGGACGCCGGTCCTTTAGAAGGCTCAGGGAGCCAGAGGTTTTGCCAGGAGTCTCTATGGAGTCTCAGGCAGATACTTTACTGTTACAGGATGTGCCTCTCAGGAGGTAGGCCAGGCTGAGGGGCTTCTCAGGTAGCTGTTCTTCCCTCTCTTCCCAAGGTAGTTAGGGCCTCTCCTTCTGTTGACAAAGCTTCTTTTAGAGGAAGGCCAAGTTCATCTTCTGTAGGCTGCTCCTAGCATTTCGGCTCTGTGCCTAAGAAACATATGCTTAAAATGGCAGAAGATTTGATTACTCTGATTAGAGGTTCTATGCCCCCACCTGATAAGAGGCCTAGGGTGGAACAGGAGTTTGATAGTTTGAACAGTGTTCACAGGCTTCAGAGTCTTCTGTGGAAGACTTGCAAGAGTTTCCTACTTATTCTGATTCTGATGTGGATGATTCCACTCCTTCAGCTTCTCCTCCTGAGGATTTTTCATTTTCAGAGACTCTTCACTCCATGAGGGAGCACTTTAAATGGGAAGGCCAAGATTACTCTGACTCCAGAAAAGGCTTAGGGAATTCTTGTTTTGCCCCAGCATAGGCCCTTAGCTATTCCTCCTGTGTTGAATGTGGTGGAGGATGTTTTTGCAGAGGCTTCTCTGAACCCTGATTCCTTGCCTCCTGCTCCTGTTAAGCCTGATAGGTATTATAGGGTGCCCAAGCTCATAAGTATTTGTTTAAGAGTCCCAGGGCGGACCCAGAAACTGTTTCTCAGGGGCCTAAAGGTGTTAAAGCTTCTGTGGTTAAAAATCCTGTACCCTCTGATAAAGAGGCAAGGGCTTTGGATAGGTGGGGTAAGAAAGTATATACTTCTTCCACTCTAGCCATGAGGGCGTTGAATTGTCAGTTTCATATGCTGAAATATCAGAATTATCTCCTTTCACAATTGAAATCTAAGGTGGATGCTTTGGCGGAAGGTATTGAGTGTAAAGAATTGCTGGATTTGGTTCATGTGTCTGAACAAGTGGGTAAGCATTCTTTGCAGTGTGGTTTTGATGCTGTTCAGGCCTCCTCGAGGGTGGCTGCTACTAGTTCTGTTCTTCGCAGACATGCATGGTTGAAGGATCAGAATTTAGCTGAGCATGTTAAGACCAGGATTTTGGATGCTCCTTTACAGTCTGATGTGTTGTTTGGACCGCCTGTGGAAGCAGTTTTAAAGAAAATGGAGGACAAAGCTAAGTCTATGCAGACTGTTAAAGATTTTTGCAGGTGCAGCCTCCGAAGTTTAGTAGAAATTGGCCTGCTAAGGGGTGGACATATCCTGTTTATGGTTCCCAGTCTAGGGGTAGGTCTAGACGTGGTAGGGCAGGGCTCAAGGTTCTTTAGGCCTAGATCAGACAGTTCACCTGCTCAGACTTCTGGTGAGGGCAGGGGTCAGTCCTTTCGTAAGCAGAACCATTGACCTGCCTTTTCAGCTGCCAGTGGACTCTCGTCTGGCAGCTCCTTTGGGAGGAAGACTGTCTCTTTTCAATCAAAATTCGGATTTAATCACTCAAGACAGATGGGTGCTGGATATCATTCATCACGGGTACAGATTTTATTTCCACACAATGCCCCTTTCAAAGGCATGCCAGATGTTCCTCCTCCACAAAGAAAAGAGGCTCACAAGCAAGTTTCTCAGTTACTCCAGATAGGGGCTATTCAGCCAGTCCCTGTATCAGAAAGGGCTCGGATTTTATTCTCGCCTGTTCCTAGTACCAAAGAAGGGGAACACGTGGAGACCAATTTTGGATTTATCTATCCTCAACACTTATCTGGACATTCCCAAGTTCAAGATGTTGACGTTACAGCAACTGTTACCTCTGCTGGGCAAGGATCACTGGATGGTAACTTTGGATCTCAAGGAAGCTTACCTTCATGTGCCCATAAGGCTAAGTTGCAGAAAGTATCTGCGGTTTCGAACTGGAGATTTTCATTATCAGTTCTCTGCATTGCCCTTTGGCTTATCTACTGCCCAGAGTATTCACAAAGGTTCTGGCTCCAGTGATAGCTTACTTCAGGCTTCAAGGCATTCAAATTTATCCTTACTTGGACGACTGCCTGATTCTGGCTCAAGAAAAGGAACACCTTCTACAGCATCTGGAATATGTCATAGCAGTGCTAAGATGCCTAGGGTATTCTGTGAACGAAATAAAGTCCAGTCTAGTACCCTCTCAAGACATGTGCTTTCTGGGTGTGAGACTGAATACAGCAGCCCAGATGGCCTTTTAACCCCGGACAAACAAAAGAGTCTGTCACTTTACTTCCATCAACTATCTCATCAGTCCGTGCTGACTGCAAGGACAGTCCTTCAAGCATTAGGGTTCATGGCATCTTGTATTCTGGTGCTTCCCAATGCCAAACTGCATATGAGGAAGCTGCAATGGTATCTCAAAATGTATGGACACAGCACTGCCAAGATTTGGACACTGTCATTCAAATAATACCTTGCCTTCAAAAGGAATTCTTGTGGTGGGCTCAGGAATGTCACCTAAACAAGGGACTCTCTGTGACCCGCCAGAGGCGAGTCAAATTTTAACGACAGATGCCTCGGACACTGCTTGGGGAGCTCATCTAAATGGAAAGTGGATACAAGACAAGTGGCCTGCCAGACTACAGCATCTACATATCAACATGAAGGAGATGTTAGCAGTCCAGTTTGCATTGATGGCGTTCAAGGAGTTACTTCTTCCAGGGCAGGTGTTGATTCTGACAGACAACACAACTGTCATGTGGTACATCAACAAGCAAGGGGCAACACATTCTTATCCTCTATGCAGGCAAGCAATGATTTTATGGGAGACTGCGTTAAGCCTGCAACTGACTCTTCAGGCAAGGTTTCTGCCAGGAGCACAGAACTCCCTAGCAGATGTATTAAGCAGACAAATCATGGATCCCCACGAGTGGAAACTGGATCTTCATGTATTTCAGAAATTGACAGTGTCATGGGGAACTCCAGACATAGATCTGTTCGCTTCTCCACTAAACCACCAGCTGCCAAAGTATTGCACAAAGGGGTTTCATCACACAGCTTGGAAAGTGGATGCTCTGTCTTTCAGTTGGAAAAACCTTCATGTCTATGCCTTTCCACCTCTACCTCTTCTTCCAAAGGTATTACTAAAGGTCAGACAGGACAGGCCAAGGATGATTTTGATAGCTCCAGATTGGCCTCGGCAACACTGGTACCCACTTCTAAGGAGTCTTGTAAAGAAGCCTCCATGGCCTTTACCTCTGATTCCTCATCTGTTATCTCAGAAGGACGGTCATCTGCTCAATGTCAAGCTTCAATCTCTTCATCTCACAGCTTGGCATATTCTGTGTTGAAGCATGGTAGGTCTCAGCTTCCTCAACAAGTTTTAAATGTGATTATGGAAGCTAGAAGGCCTAGTACTAGGAGAGTGTACAGAAAAATGGAAGAGATTTTTATTTTGGAGTACAGCAAAGAATTTGGAGATTTCAGAGCCTAATTTGAGTGTGGCTCTTCAATATCTTACTGAATTATTGGACAAAGGTTTGTCCTTCTCTTCCATAAAGATTCATGCTGCAGCAATTTCAGCTCACTATGATTGTGACCCACCTTTGTTTTCGCATCCTTTGTTCAAGCAGTTTCTTAGAGGGGCAAAGAATATAAGACCCCCACGAGAGCTCCTACTCCTGCTTGGGATCTCAATTTTGTGTTGGAAAAACTTACTCTACAACCTTTTGAGCCTGCAGCTACTGCTGAATTGAAATATTTGTCATGGAAGACTGCTTTTATGTTGGCTATTACTTCTGCAAGAAGGGTGTCTGAGTTGCAGGCCCTTATGGCAGTAGAGCCCTTTTGATTTTCCATAAGGACAGGGTATCATTACGCACTAATCCTTCCTTTATGCCTAAGGTGGTTTCTAGTGTGGCTTTAAACCAAACTATTCATTTGCCTACTTTTTGCAGATCCTCAAAATAAAGGGGAAAAGATTTTGCACACTTTAGATGTACACAGGCAATTGCGTTATTATTTGAGCAGGACTAAAGATTTTAGGCAGTCTCAGCAGTTACTTGTTTCTTTTGCTTTGAGTTCACAGGGCAAGCCTGTGTCAAAACAAACTATTTCTAGGTGGATTGGCTTTTGCATTGCATTTTGTTATTCCCATCATGGCAAAGAGGTTCCAGCTGGGATTAGGCCTCATTCCACTAGGGCTACTGCCACTTCAACAGCATTTCTAAGGGGTGGCAACTAAGGATATTCTGGAAGCAGCTACTTGGAGTTCAGTGCATACTTTCTCTAGGCATTATCACCTGCCTATATACTCTAAGACTAGAGCTGGTTTTGCCACAGCTGTTTTACAAGGCATGTTGTCAGCTCCTGCTACTTTATAATTTGCCAGCCTCCCTTACCTCTGCTTTGGGATTCTACCCAATTGTCAGGACTGCAGCAAGGGAAGGCGAAGAACATAGTACAGTTTTGTACCTACCATAAATGTAGATGTTCGAGGATTCCCTTGCTGCAGTCCAATTTACCCTCCCTCCTTCCCTCTGTGTTTCAGGGTGGTTGTGTAGGTGAGTTTACATGCTTATATTTTTGTATATATTACTGTATATATTGTACATGTTTTTGGTGCAGGTTGTTTTGGGACTTGTCTTTTGGGTCTTCTGACATCTGGGGCAAGAAAAGACTGAGGAAATGACGTCGGTCATGCGATTAGTACCCTGACGCACTGGCGCCAGTCTAAGGCGCCATGACCGACGTCAGCCTTATACTCTGGTATTCGGGCCGACTGGGACGCGGACTATACCCAATTGTCAGGACTGCAGCAAGGGAATCCTCGAACATCTACATTTATGGTAGGTACAAAACTGTACTTTTTCTGCCGGTATGATTACATCTTTATTAAAATAGGATGTTCTTCGTGTTTCACTGTTGCAGTCCTGACTTCTGGGATTTCCCGCCGTGGAAGCCCTTGGCCATCCCAACTACCAGAGAAAAAATCCTCCTACTCCTACAGCCAGCAGATATCCTAACTGATGACAGTACGCTCGGGAATAAGGCTAGTCGGCAGGCGCTATGATCTCAATTCTTTTTTCCATTGGAGCCTGAAGAAGAGTTCCAGTCAGTGTGTTGGCCGGTCCGCACCAGAGAAAGAAGACATCAGAAAGAAAAGTGCCCCATTGGGGAATCCTTTTTGCATTTTTTGACTAATGTCAGAGAAAACTAATAATTGTCTCCATTGTGGTAAGGAGATTCCACACCAAGACTTCCATTCCTTCTGTGTTACTTGCTTGGGCCCATATCACAGTGTTCCCAGCTGTTGTTTCTACACCCGATTTAAGTCCTTTCTGACCCTTTCGAGTCAGAGGAGGATTCTGACTCAGAGAATTCTGTCTTTGAAGAAGGTCCTTCTATTGCTTCTTTTGAAGTTTTGAAAACAGAGGAGAACCTAGATTCTGCTTTCCCTCCTGAAGATATCTCATTCGGGAACCCTGCACATCATAAAGGAAGCCCAAGATTACCCTCTGCCCAAGAAAAGGATAAGGGAATTTCTAAACCTCCTAGAACATAAACTCCTCACCATATCTCCTGTTTTAGAGGTAATGGATGATGTTTTCCAGGACTCTTTTTTGAAGCCAAACTCCCTTCCCCCCCCCCCCCCCCTGCCCCTAGAAAGCCTGACAGGTTTTATAGGGTTCTGGATTCACACAAGCATCTATTCAAGAATCCTGTAGCTGATCTAGAGGTTGTGACCCCTGGCCCTAAAGGAACTAAAGCTAGCTCCTGCAAAAATCCCTTGCCCACAGATATAGAAAGTAGGGCCCTAGATAGATTTTTCAGAAAGTTTTACACTTCTGCTACCCTTTCTATGAGGGCCTTAAATTGCCAGTTCACATGATTAAATACCAGGAAACCTTACTGGATCAGATGAAGCTGAAGCTTTTGATAGTGGAGAACAAGAATCTGTCTAAAGAATTACTGGATAACCAAGCAAAGCCAACAAAGAAATAACCAAAGAAACAGTAGACAGGTGGCTGAAACAGCTGGGTGTGCTACACAAATGGAGAGAGAGAAACCCAAAGAAGTAAATTCCAAGTTTTATTGAGAATGTTTAAAAATTAAGCGCTTTCATCCTGTTGATTTCAGGACTTCCTCAGAATAAAGTTTAATCCACAATATCTGGTTTAAATAATACCACAGTGTTAAAACTAGTTAAATCAACTAGCAACCATCAATATACTCTAAAATGGCAGTACATCCATAAAGCATTACATTAAGTTGTATTAAAAATATGATTATGTTAAGAAAGTAATTATATTAAAAGTAAATCAGCATTTTGTCTATCCCTCAATAGAAACATTTCTAGGACAGTACCATACATATAAAACTGTAAAGCTATTAAAAGTTAGGAAGTGACTTTCTTTTATGTAACTTCTTGTTCTACTAAAATTACCCTAAGTGTGAAACACAACATGAACAATGAATAATAAAGAATAAAAATTAAACTAAAAGAAATGCTAAACGAGTCTTTGCTGTATAAAGCTTAAAAGTTCTTTCAAATGTTTTTTAAGATATTTTAAAATATTTTAAAATAATTCTGTAGAGCCTGCAAGGTTACATTATTTAGCTGTTTTCTAAAACCATATTGCTAGAGTTTGTAAATATATGAATATGAACCAAATGTCACATAAACATATGTGCAGTAGATATTTGAGGACAAATGAAAAAAAAGTTATTACAATTTAGCTGCCCTGCGTTTCAAAACAGGCTTTAATGAAACATAATCATTTAAATTGGATATTGTGGATTGGACTTTTTCTTATGAAGTCCTGAAATCAACAGGATTAAGGCACTTAATTTTTAAACATTCTAAATAAAACTTGGAATTTACTGCACTGTGGGTATGATGCCATGGAAGCTTCCAGCAGGGCTGCAGCTACAGGCTGTATCATCAGAAAATATGCTTGGCTGAGGGAGTACGCCCTCCCAGAGCATGTTAAATCTAACCTCCTGGATATCCCCTTGGACAAGGATTTTCTCTTTGGCCCAAAAGCTGAGCTGTACTCAAAAAATGGAGGACAAGGCTAGAGCCATGCAGACTGTTAAGGACTTTCTGCAGGTACAACCCCACATTTCAGTCCTAACTACCCTTCTAAGCATTGGTCATTTCCTTCCCAGTTTAAAGCTTAGCAAAGGAAGCCACATAATGAGAGGAGCCAACGACAGCACCAAAAACCCATACAGCGGCATTTAGATCCTTCTAGGCCAGGGAGTTCTAGATCACAGGCCCCTGGCAGGGAGCAACAATGACTCTCCTGTAGTGCTCCCCCCTCCCAAACCCTCCTTCTCCCAGGCTAGGAGGAAGGCTGTCACTGTTCCTGAAAAATGGGGTCCTCATTATTACATACCAGTAGGTGCTAAACATTATATCAAGGGGCTACAAATTCACATTCAACAGACCTTGAAGCCCTCAGACTTTTCAGACATCCCCCAAACCAAAAAACATACACTTTGACCCAAAGCTACCTAATCTTCAGAGCAGGTACCAGACACAATGTCAATTTTGTGCTCTAACCTTTGGCTTGTCTACTTCTCTCAGAGTCTTCACAAAATGCTTAGCCCCCTTGATTGTTTTCTTCAGAACAGAAGGCGGCACAGATTTACCCATGTCTAGATGACTGTCTTATCCAGACTGCAAGTCTGACAAAGCTCAGCTCAGACTTGCTGTTCACCCAGAACCTCTTGACCTCCCTGGGGTTCACCATAAATGCACAGAAATCCCATACATACCCCTTAACCAGGATTGTATCCCTAGGGGCTGTGTTGGATTCCACCCTCCAGAAGACTTTCCTGCCTCTGGACGAAGGCTCATTCCTGACTGTACTTTCAGATAATCATGGTCAAAGATTTCCTCACAGCCAGAGAGTACCTCATGGCATTGGGTTATATGGCCTCTTGCATCCCCATGATCTCCCTGGCCAGGCTACACATGAGGAAACTCCAGTGGTACCTCAAACATATGTGGTGCCAGCACTCACATCCCCTCTCAGCCAAGATCAAACTGATCCCTTGCCTGAGAGAGGAATTTACATTGTGGGCCCAGGCTTGTTCCCTCACCCCACAGGGGTGAAAACTGACTACCGATGCATCAGAAGTAGCCTAGGGAGCTCACTTCAGTCAATTCCAGACCCAGGGGAAGTGGGACTACAAACTCAGAAACAAACACATAAACTTAAAAGACCTTGTGGCAGTCAAAAAAGACCTGATAGCCTTCAAGGAAAAATGGAAACTGGGAGTGCTAGTAGTGAAAACAGACAACACCACAGGCATATGTGGTACATAAATAGTCAGAGGGGACTCATTCTTACCCTCTCTGCCACCTGACAGTGGAGTTTGGGGTCATAGCGCACTCTGTAGGGTTACACCTATTGGCACAGTACCTGCCAACTGTGCACAGCCAGCTAGCAGACCACCTCAGCAGAAGCCCGTCAGACCCCCATGAGTGGCATTTGCAACAGGAAATATTTCTCAGTATAGCCAGAAAATGTGGAGAGTATCAAATAGACCTTTTTGCCATCAAGGAAAATACTCCCTTGGAGAAGTTTTGCTCCCGGGAGAAAATGGAGTAATCCTAAAAGACAGATGCCTTCTGTTTCCCTTGGACAGGCCTCTTCCTCTATGCCTTCCATTCAATTCCTCTGCTTCCCAGGGTACCCCTAAAAGTTAGGGAAAAGGGACTGAGTAATTGTAATAGCTGCAGACTGGCCCAGGCAGCACTGGTACCCTCTTCTACTCAGTTTGACCAGCATGAAGCCATTGCAGCTGCCACACATATTGGACCAGTTGACACAGGACAAGGGAAAGATTGTACTTATTAACCTGCAGACTCTCAAATTGTCAGCATGGAGGATACCTTAATGCCTTGGTGGGACACCATCCTAGACAAACAGGTTCAATATATTGTATAAGAGGCCAGAAGGCCTAGTACTAGGAAATCCTACTCTGCTAAATGGAAAAGATTTTCCTTTTGGTGTGAACAAAATGCACAGAATCCTCATTTAGCTGTGATCCCGGTCATTCTGGCCTATTTGGCCAGCCTCTTTGACAAAGGCCTGTCCTACTCCTCCATAAAAATTCATGCCTTGGCTGTTTTGGTCAATATCTCTTTCCAACCTCCAATCTTCTCTCACCCCCATATGAAACAGTTTCTTTAAGGGGTAATCCACATCACGCCACCCAGAAGGCCTTTGGTACCACCCTGGGACCTTAATTTTGTTCTGGGGAAACTAACTCTTCCACCATTTGAACCAGCTACTTCAGCTGAGTTAAAATTCCTGACATGGAAAACTGCCTTCTTGTTAGCCATCGTCCCTGCTAGAAGGGTTTCTTAGCTACAAGCACTCATGCCAGTGGAACCGTTCCTCATCTTCCACCTAGACAGAGTCTCACTCAGGACAAACCCCTCCGTTATGCCCAAAGTGGTGACAGAGACCTCCTTAAATCAAGCTGTACATCTACCTGCTTTCTTCCCTAAGCCATAAAACAAAGGGGAAAGTATTCTCCATTCCTTGGATGTGCATAGGCAGCTCCACTACTATCTAGACAGAACAAAGACTATGAGGAAATCAGACCAACTGTTTGTGGTCTGTACCACTGGTTCTGAAGGGAAACCAATTTCTAAGCAAACCAAATGAATCTCTCACTGTATTTACTTTTGTTGCAACCAGCTTGGTAAAAATCCCCCTGTTACCAAACGTTACCTCCTATCATCCTTCTCCAAGTCTAAGGGAGGATTTGCCACTCCCATCCTGCAGAGCATCCTCTCCTTTCCTTAATCTGTCAGCCTCCCTTCTTCTCAGCTTTGGGAATTATCCCGGAAGTCAGGACTGCAACAGTGAAACATGAAGAACATAGAACAGTTGTGTATACTTACCATAAATGTAGATATCTGAGTGCATTCACTGTTGCAGTATTCTTTCCCTCAGTCCTTCTCCCCTTAGCATACTGGGTAGGCTTGGACAAGCTTATTCTTAGTCAGGGGAGCCCTCTTCCTACTGTTCCCTTCTTTAAGTTCCAGTCCATGGACCTCAAGGTCCATCTAGGGGAGCTCCTACTTCAAGGGGGCAAGAAATAACTGAGATCATGGTGCCAGCTGATTACTAAACTTGAGTACACTGACGTTGGTTAGGGTATCCTCCGGCTGTAGCAGGAGGCGAATTTTTTTTCTCTGGTAGGCTGCCAAGGGCTCCCACTGCAGGAAATCCCACAAGTCAGGATTGCAACAATTGAATTCAGTCGAACATCTACATTTATGGTAAGTATACACAACTGTAATTTTTTGGCTGATTTCTCATGGCGGGATTTGAAGCATACCCATGATTCTCAGTTAACAAATCCTGTTGTGTAACACCAGTCTAGTTGTTTGTTTTTTTGTAATTTCTTAAAATTATTGCAGTCTGCTCCTTCCATTTTCTCTGGTATTGCAATAAATCTCAGGTTTTCTCTGTGAGCTGTTTTCTAATTCTGCTTTTTTGAAACCAGTCTTCTTGTGAAGCCCCATGCTCAGTCATCATTTTCTTTGTTTCAGCCTCTAATTTCTGTACTTTTATCAGTTCATTTTAATAGCTAAACTTTTTTCTATTGTTATTCAGACTTTTATTTGAAATGTATATTTATTCAGTGTTTCATTTATTTTAAACACCTCTGAATGCATTTGACTATTTTTTTCCTGTCAATTATTGGAAAACATCTGTACCAAAGGTGAAACTTGAACTCTCTTTTGCTGAACATGCAAATCTGTGAAATATTTCATGTTTGTAGTGCATCGTTTGTTAGCTGTTTAACCAAACAGGAAGGAAAAATAAGTGGGAGTTTGATGCTTTGTAAAACAGTGATTATTTCCAGTGCTATGGAGCTTGGTTCTAAATTTGACAGGAGGAGTATAACAAAAAAAAATCTCCCACTGTAAAGAAGGAAAGGCTGACAAAAATAGTACATTAGTCTGGTCACCTGCTGTGAGCTGTCAATCGCATGCAGATAATGGGTCAAATTACCCTTAGCTCTTTGACAGCTAGGGAAGGTAGGTGTGAAGGGGAGGGGAGATACCTTGAAGAACTAGATTTCAGCCTTCACAAAAGAAATCAAGTTAGCATTTCTGAAAAGAAAAAGCAATAAAAATGCACTTTTCAGTTCTGTTCTGTAGCATTTGCACTGCTTGTGTTTGAAGTAGTCTTTGAAAAAGGATAACATTTTAACCAAAAGTAGGTGACTATAACACAGCAGTGAATGCCTGTAAAATCAGTGGACTGACAGGAGCTTTAGGGAAAACATGGTAGATCTGATGCAATTTTTTTGGAGACAAACAATGCATTCTGGGATATTTAGAGGCAGACTAAACAGTCAGAATTATTTCAAGATGCCAGACCCCATGTGGTCAGAGTCAGAAATTGCGTATAAAAATATCTAAAAAGCTCCAAATAGTCCCAGAGTGGTGTTAAAATGTAGAAAACACCAAACCATGATGAAATAAACATGATTTTGAGTCTGTGGGTGTGGTTGTCCTTTAAGGTCTGCATACTTGCATTGTTTCTTGTACTTTGCTCTTATTGTGTTGTACTATTTTATTTTAATTTTTTTGTCTTTAGAGCTTTTTAGTTTTAAAAGTTCTTAGGCTAGTTGCCATAGTTTTTCTCTGTTCTCTAATGCAAAGGAGTTAATTAAATGTAGCTGATTTGTGGAATTATCTGAGAAGTAGAATTGTTATACAGAACAGGAAAGGGTTTCATCACTGGGGGATGCAACTACTCTGAGCCTACTACTTTTGTGTGATTGCTCTGGATTTCTTCATTTAGGGTCTGCATACTTTATTTCTTGTACTTTGCTCTTAGTTTATTCCAGTTTGCTTTAGTTTAATTTTTTTGTTTTACTTCAAAGTTTTTTCTTGACATTTTGAAGCTTCTTGGTTAGGTCCATTTATCATAGATTTGTTTTCTGTTCTCTGAGTGCAAAAGAAGTATTAAGTCTAGATGATTTGCTGGAGGAGCAGAGAAGAACTTTCTATTTAAGCTAAGCAGAACAGGAAGAGGCTTAATTACTGGGACCTGCAACTGCTTTGAGCCTGCTACTGTTTGACTGTTTTGGATTTTTCCACCCAGTCCCTTTAGTGCTTTTAAACTTGGTGCCTGTTCATTTCTCTGCCATGCTGTTAAGTTTGACTTTGGAAACTCTTCCCAGTCTCTTCTCTTCTGACCACTAGAAGATCTAACTATTATTTGAGTTAACATGTCTTTCATATCTTTCCAACCTGTTAGTGCATGCTGCAATGCGTAGAGTATTAGTCCCTTTTTCATCTTACTTTTAAAATCTTTAGCATCTGGGACAAGGCTTCCAATTGCTGACAAACCTACAAACTGCTTCTTGGGAATCAGCTTAGGATAAGTGTTTTTTTTCTTGTGCTGAGAGAAGGATCAAAGGGAAATTTCCTATCCTTCCAGAGACGGTCAAGCATTGGAAAGTCTGAAAATGGTGCCTTAGGAGCCAGGTTGTTACAAGTTCATTACACTTGGTGAGAGAAGGAACAGGACATTGATTCCTAACTGCCTTTGAGCATTGTGTGGGGGACTCCCTTGCTTAATCTGGTTGCTGTTTTGTTGGAAACCTGTTCAGTTTTAATTCTGGATAGTTGTTTAGCTTGACGTTCTGTTATGTGCTGCTGTATTTGCTAACCGAGGCATTTACCAAGGGAAGAGTACAAAAAACATACTGACCCAACAACGTGTGGGAAGAGAGACTGATGATTTTCTTTGAGCCTGTCACCAGCTTTTGAGGAGCCAGCTTGGGATTAGTGCTACTGTTTTGCTTCTGGTGAGGGAAGGAGCCAAGGGATATTTTTGTCTTTGCCATGTGTAGCTACATTGAAACCAGCACTTGGTAGTAGGTGAATCGTCACTATTCATCTTTTTTTGGAAAACCTGATTCCATGTTTTCATATAGTACTGCTAGATTAGCTACCATCTAACCCAACTCCAGAGTATCCCTTAAATACTTAATATTTACTTGAGAACCACACCCACAGACTGAAAAAATATGTTTATTTCATCATGTCTTGATGTCTTCTCTTTTGGACTCTGTATACTTTTTATATATACTGTATACTTTTTATATGTTATTCCAGAGTCTACCCACATGGAGTCCAGCATTCTGACTACTTTGTCTACCTCTAGGTATCCCACAATGCAGTGTTTGGCCTTAAAATATTCTATCATAGCCCCTAAGTTTCTTTTAATGCATAGACTTGCCTTGTGTTTCACTTTTTGGAGCCATGAAAGCACCTGTCCTATCTGCCCCCCCTGTTTCTTCACAAATCCAGTGGTTCTACAAACATTCATATCAGGGACCTAAATATTTACCAACAGATATATATAATGGAGGGATCCATGCAGTATAACAGAAGTAAACAGGATGTATTACTGTACAGGATAGTGAGGGAAAGGAAGGGGAGAAATTGAATACCATCATGGAAGTATCAAATAGAGAAAACTGTAAAGCAATTAAGACAAGAAGTGTCACTGTTAGAAGAATATAGAAGAGGGAACAGATCAATAAAAATACTAAGAAAGACGTGATAAAAGGAAAGCCAGTATTAGAACAGACCAGGATCTATCATGCACTATCACAAATAAACTAAAAGTCTCAGCACAGGCAGAAAAACTTAGAAGATACGCATGTAAATATAAAGGAAAAATACAAAATAAGCAATTTATTGATGACCCAAAAAAGTTTTATAGAGAATTGGGAAACAGGATAAAAGGAATTGAAAGACTGCCAAAAAAAAAAAAAAGAAATAGATACATTTTGGAGAGGTATTTATGAAGATCCTGTGGAAGATTATATAGATGCTAAATGGACAGAAGAAGTAAAAGAAAGAATAAAAAGTTTAAAGATACAGGATATGGAATGCCAGAGAGATTGAAACAAAGTTAAGAAAAGCCTGTAATTATAAAACCCCAGGCCCAGATGCAGTACCTAACTTTTGGCTAAAAGTATTAACATCTTTGCACGAAGATTTGGCCATGAGTAAGAACTGTTTATATGTGCACCCCGAACAGACACCAACCTGGCTAACAGAAAAAACAATACTCCTACTTAAAAGTGAACTTGCAAGCTACCCTAAAAATTATAGGCCAATAACTTGCCTTCTGATGACATATAAACTATACACGAGAATTGATGCCAACAGAGTTTATAGTCATTTAGAAGAAAACTCAAGTATGGCAATAGAATAAAAGAAAGTCATATGGAACAAAGGATCATTTGTTGGTAAATAAAATCATAGTGGAGAACTGTAAGAGGGGACGAATGTAAGTATGGCGTGGATTGACTACAAAAAAGTATTTGAAAGCTTTTCACATTCATGGATAAAAGAGTGCTTAAAAATTTATAAGAAACACCCTACACTGATCAGCTACATTACAGTGACCATGAAACAGTGGCAGATCACTTTGCAATTAAACCACGATAAAGGACAAATTATTATTCCAGGGATAAAAATTCAAAGGGGGATATTCCAGGGTGACTCTTTGTCACTGCTGCTATTTCTGCCTTGCCCTTAACTCATTAAGATGTCTACTTAACAGCTTAGGCCATGGCTATAATTTGGCTCCTAGAAAGCAACAAAGTGTAATGACTTCTCATCTTCTCTTTGTTAATGATTTAAAACTGTATAGCTTATCAGATGAGGAACTGGAAGCACAATTGCAAGTTGTCAAAACTTTTTCAGATATAAGAATGTCATTTGGTCTTGATAAATGTGCAAAAGCAACCTTTAAAGCAAGAAAACTGCAGTACCAGGAAAACATCAGTTTGGGACAAGAATGTGATATAAAAGAACTTGAGCAAGAGGGAGTGTATAAAGATTTGGGAACTGATGGTCAACAATAAAACATGAACAAATGCGAATACAATTTGGTAAGGAATAATTTAGAAAACTTAAATTATTCCTGAAAACAACATTGATATCTAGGGAAAAAAGTCCAAGATATAAACCAATTTTCACTTCCTATCCTAACTTACAGTTTTGGAGTCATTGACTGACCCCAAAACTTTTTGGATAGATTAGATAGGAAAACAAGAAGGATGCTTCATGCTCACCAAGTGATTTACAAAAATCATTGCATACCAAGATTATATATTCCCTGTTCCGAAGAGGGGATGGGCCTCCTTGAAATCGATTACATGTATAGATCTGCAATCGTGGGACTCCACACATATCTGCAGACCTCACAAGACCCAAACGTGGTGAAAGTTTTGAAACATGAGGAGAATAAATCTAAGATGACTTTTCTTCTTAATCTATCAGAAGCATACCAGCTTCATGCAGGAGTGGAAATCAGACCAGAAGTTGATAAAAATCAGGCAGCAACTGAATATGCCAAAAAACAAAACAAAACAAAACAAAAAAGTATATAAGGTGAAGGACCAGATGAGAAGGCAAGAAATGTGGAAAATGCATAAATATAGCTGTAAATATAGAAAACTTCTGGAAGAACCTCATTTTGATCAGGAACAAATGCAGGAATGGTTAAGGAGAGGCAAATTCAAACCAACAGATGAAAGGTTAATATTGGCAGCCCAAGATAGTGGTCTACATACACTCTGATTTACAAAGTCCACTGAACATGTGGAAGAAATAGATAAATGTAGGTTTTGTAAAACCGAATTGGAAACAGTGGCACACCTTGTTGCTGGCTGTAACATACTAACGGGAGAAGGACTCTATACCGAAAGGCATAATAATGTGGCAAGACTATTGCACTGGGGATTGCGTAAACATTATGGTATTGAAGTGGTTGAAAAACACTGGAAACATGAGCCACAAAGCATATAGAAAATTATGAAGTTTACATCATGTGGGATCACCCATTACCAACAGTTCAAACGGTAGATGCTAGAAAAGTGAATATAGTTGTCCATGAAAAGAAGACAAGAGTAGCATTGATCATTGAAATCGCCATACCCAGTGACTACATTGTCTTACGTACAGAGAGACACAAAGTCATAAAATATCAGAATCTGCAGGCAGAAATGCGAGCAATGTGGAAGAAAGATATCCTGACAGTTCCAGCAGTAGGAGCAACAGGTCTTATAAAAAACAATCTACAGTCCTATTTATACATGTAACCCCGTATGAACTGCAGAAGGAGTCATTACTAGACACATTATGGGTGCTGCAAAGAGCACTTTTGGCTGACATCAAAGATTGAAACAATACTAATTTCATGAACTTTAATTGTACTTTGACTTAGGAATAGGGTCCATTCCCCTTCATGGTATTAGAAACCCATAAGACTAAAAAAAGAAGGATAAGTTCCAAACTCTGTATTACAAACCTATGGATAAATCACCACTACAGGTGAAAAAAGTGCTTTTTTTGACAACTTGTAAGGCTAGTCTTGATGATGGACTCTTTACTGACCTTACAAAATGTTTAGATCCTATTGACCACCTTCTCCTCCTTCAGTCTCTCCAAGAAATTGGAGTTACTTCCAATGCTGTAACCTAGTTCTAAAATTTCTTAGATGAACATTTCAGTGGCAAAATCAGCGCTTCTCTATCCCCCCAGCACCCCTTGCCAAAGGAGTGCCCCAGACTCCATACTTGCTCCACTGTTTTTTTTCAGTGTTTATTAACAAACTGTCCTCTGATCTTTTTGATCTTCTTATCCCTCTTTTTAAGCTGATAACATGGTTATCCTTCAGTCCAGTCACTCCCAGTCAGCTATTCAAACTCCGCTTTAATATGTCCTCTATTCCCTTAATTCTTGGCTAACAATCATAAGCTACTCCTAAGTCCACCCAAAGCTGAAAAAAAAATCAGAAAATCTCAACATATCAGATCTCAGTGGTACCCCAGTAGAAACAACCATATTCTCTAGATACTTAGGTTTATGTCTGGATCAGTCACTTAACTTCCATAACCAAATTGAAACATCAGGAAAAAGAAAACTGTTTTATTCTGGTCCTGGAAAATATCCATTTCTCTCTAGACCAGCTTACAGCTACAATATACAAAGGGGTCTCAGCACAAATATGGGATCTGAAGTAGTTAACTTCAATTGATCTTCAACCTGTGGGTTATGGATCTGTATCAGATCTGACACGGCTGCATATCCAGCATCTGATAAGCGCTCCAAGTTCTCCTCTTACTCACAATGCCCCTGTCTCCTTCTTCAGATCTCGTTTGCCACTATAAAAGCAAGCATCATGGTGCAGGTTCTTGGCTAGTCGTTTGGGTTTAGTGAATGTATTTTTGTGCTTTTCTGCTTCCCTCTTTAACTTTTTTTCTTAACTTTACTATCTACCGCCCGCGCAGTCGGAAAAAAAAAATCTTCTCCCTTTTCCATCTGTTCTTTTCTTTAGTCTGAGTGTGTGTGTTCTGGGCCTGTTTAGGGACATGGCTGAAACTGCTAAACTAGGTTTCTGAAATTGCACAGAATGTGGCCATAAGCTCTCCCTGACCGATAGCCACACTCTGTGCATGGTGTGTCTAGGGACGGCCCACCTACAAACCTCCTGTCCTATTTGTACCGGGTTTAATTCCAGAGCACTGAAGGACAAGAGGGACAAACTCATCCTCAAGGGCCTACTTCCCACTTTGGGGACTGTAGACCCTACACCCCCCACGTCAGGTGCAGCATCAACTTCTACCTCTTCCCTGGTCTCTGGGACTCAAACTCCCTCCAAGAGGTGGTCCGGGGAAGGGGAAAAGTCTAGGAGGAACAGGCTGAGGAAGCGGTCTCCTGACCGCTCAGCTCTGGCTGGCCCGCTGCCAAAGGTTACGCCAGAAACCAGACCTGGATCTCCCCAGCTCCATTCTTCTATTTTCTCCCCAGAGCCGGAGGACTCCCGGATCCGGTCACCCATACGAGCTTCCCTTCACCAGCACTCCAGACCGGTATCAGTGGCTTCATCCTCCCGCTCCACCCGGAGCCTCAGTGAAGTGGAGATGGATAAGGTGATGCAGAGGTTTATCCACACCCAAATTCAGATAGGGGTCTTGCCTGCCCCCTCTCCCTCTGGAGGGGTAGCTTGCAGCCTTTCTTTACTCCAATCGCTCCTTTTCTGATCCAGCTTTCAGTTTTGGACCTTCTGGATCCAAGGACCCTCGGGGTCAGCGCCGATGGTACCTTGTAGCTCGACGCTGGCCATTGCTTTGAACCTGTCTGATCTGACCAGCTCGGATCCGTGCTGTCTGAGCTGTAGCCTCGGGGTTGGATCCGAGGGGTACTGTCTGCTCCGAATGTGTCGGAGCGCAGTATTCCCCTCGGTATCTTGGCTCCTGGAGTCTCTGCTCTGACTCCTGTGATGGGTCAGAGGGGAATGGCTTCAACTAGCACTTCTCGAGATATCTGTTCTCCTTCAGCCTTTGATGTGGTGGAGAGGGATTTCTCGGTGTCATTGAGACTCTTGAACATCTCATCCTCGGACTCTGCCCTGACTCCCTCTGTTTTGGGTACAGTCCCGACCATCTTATCTCTGGGACAGCCTGTGCCCATTTTGCCCCAGGAAGTTTCCGTGAGGGAGCAGCAGGACGTTGTCGAGTCCTCCATAGAGACTCCCACTGAGGAGATCCCTCACAAATGGATGTGTAAAAGGAAGCACTTGGACTCCCCACCGAAGTCCCTCACCGAAGACACTGATTTGGAGGAAGGGGAAGGTTCCCCGATCACCCCCAAGGATGTCTCCTTTGGAGACATCATGGAACTCCTATGCCGAGGGGGGGAGTTGTCTGCCCAAAAAACAACCTCAGACGAGTCAGTGTTTCTCGAGTCATTCAGCACAGGCCCATCTACTTCCTGGGTGTCCCCTCCCACTGGTACATTAGTTGATATATATTATTTATTTATTTGTTAACCGGGGTTAGTCCAGCTGAGCCATGTGGCCCGTTTTCAGTGGAGACCAGAGGAGAAAAGCTCCAGACAATACAGAAAAATTTGCAATAATGATTACAGTATTTCCTTAATAAAGAAAAATTCACAGAATTAAACAATATTCATACGGTAGTGAAAAGTACAAAAAATAGATGTATAAAAATACAGAAGTCATACATAAAAATAACACAGTGATTAGGTGTCTACTATATACAAGGTTTCTTTTTTTTTTAGTTGCATTGCACTTGAGATACAGATGAATCCTTCTGGATTTGAAAAAGTGTTTTACCATTGGTGTAATAAACATTCTCAGATCTCCAACCACTAGCAGTTATTGAGTGAGGAAGTCAGTGTGTAGAATGAATATTATAGAAAAGGGGGAGTTGTTACTTCTGTAACAGATTGACAGGTTAAAAGGGGGGGTTATGTAATGAAACAGGTACTTGCATTCATGGAGGATTTTGGCATGAACAGATTCAATAGTTTAGGAGGAAGTTTTTGACTTCAGCTTTGAAGCAGAGAGAGCTAGGGATGTTACCTAAGTTTATGGGCAGTCTGTTCCAGGCTAAGGAGACTGAGTGTCTGTAAAGGAGTTTAAATATGTTTTTGTGAGGCTTGCAAATATCGAATAGGTTCTGGTCAGAGCTGCAAAATGGGCGGTAGTAGTGAGATGCAAGTGAAGAGAGTGAGGGGCAGGCTGAGGGTTTGTTTAGTAGGAAGTGAGTAAGATATAGCTGGGAGAGGAGAAGGAGCTAGGGGAATTCGAGCCATTGGAGTTGGTTTAGGGCAAGACAGTGATGAGATTTGTATGGTAAATTAGTGGCGAAACTGGCTATGTTGTTGTAGGTTTGTTCCAGTTTGGGCAGGAGGGATGTCTGGACATGAGTAAGGATAGGGGAGGCATACAGAAGGGAAGGAAGGAGAAAGGCTTGAGTAAGGGCTGATTTGGTTTTAGGTGCTAGAAATTTTTTATTTCCATACAGAAGGCATAGTTTTTGAGGTTTTTTTTTTATTCTCTGTTGTACATGAATGTCAAATTTTAGTTGGTCATCAGTTGTTCCTAGTAGTTAATTGTTGGGATCAGGAGTGATTGGAGTTTGAGAGAGAGAATGGTAAAAGTGGATTTGTGGTGAGAGAGAGGTTTAGGTGAGGAAAAGTAGGAGTTTAGTCTTTTTGGGGTTAAGTATAAGTTGCTGTTCTGTCGGCCTATTTTTCGACAGATGAAAAATATTGTGTTAAGGAGTGAAGGTTAGGAATGCTGTCAGAGATAGAGATGATGGTAGTGTTGGCTTATTAAATAACAGGAGAGGAGGTGCAGGAGGAGTGTAGCTTATTGATGAAGATGTTGAAAAGGAGTGGCCCTAGGATTGAGCCTTGGGGGACACCTGTTTGGCTAGGAAGAAAAGGGGAACAGGCAGATTCCCATCTAACAGACTGGACTCTGTTAGTGAGATAGCTAGAGAACCAGCGAATAGCAGGGGGGAGGTTAAGGTCTGTTAGTTTGGTGATGAGTTTAGAGTGGGACACAGTATCAAAAGCTTTGAAGAGGTCAAGAAAGAAGCAGGATACAAGACTGTTATTGTCCATGGCCTCTGCAACAGTATGTGTGAAGGAGAGCAGGGCAGTGGAGGTGCTGTGGATTGGGTCTAAAGCCATGTTGTGTGGGGGTTAGGAGATTGTCGTCAGTTAGATATTTATGAAGCTGTTTGTGTATGCATTTTTCTAATATCTTGGAGAGTGGACAGAGAATAGAATTGGGTCTATAATTGGTAGGATCAGTGGAGTTGCATCCTTTGTGTAGTGGTATATGATATAAGAGGATTTCCAAGAGTCAGGGACTGTGGATTCAGGTATGGAATGGTTAATTAATATGGAGACAGGATAGGCTATAGCATGTGCTGCAATTTTAAGGAAGAGGGGAGGGAGGTTGTTGGTTGAAGGAGAGCAAGGTTTTAATTTAAGGAGGAAGGATTTTATGTAGATGGTGGTAACAGGCTGTAGAGAGAGAGGGGTTTGCAAGATTGTTTTTTGCAAGGTATGAGGGGAGTAGACTACTGGAAGAGTTTGCGTACGTTTTTGGATAGATTCAGTGAAATGACTGTTAAGTAGGGTTGTAGTTTCCTGGAGAGTACTATATAGGTAGGGGTTGGGGGTGGTAGGATTACGTGGGTGTAGTATTTTGTTGATTGAATGCCAGAACCTTTTAGGGTTTGAGTTGAGTGAATTGGGTGTTGTAGTAGTATTTCTTTTTATCCTTATTTATTTTGTTTTTAGACTGGTACTGCAGTTTTTTATACTTTTGGAGAAGTGGTGTAGATTTAGTTTGAACTTTGAAGCCATTGTTTCCAATAGTTGTCCCTTTGTTTCATGAGGGAGAGGGTATCGTTAGAGAGCCAGGGAGTGTAGTTTGATTTAACCCTATTTTTTTCTTAGAGGAGCTGAGGAATTGAGAATGTCCAAGAAGGTGGGGTTGAAGTGATGAACTACATCATTGAGGGGAAGTTATTTAAGGATAAGACCAGTCAATAAAAGCTAGGATATCATTGAAGGTATTGGCATTGAAGGAGGAGAGGTTTCTACATTCTTTATAGGTGTGGGACTTGAGTATTTGGGGGGGAGTGTCTAATGTATTTGGTGGGGAGGTAGTCACTTAGAGAGTTGGGTAGGGTGCTGGGGTTGTGGTGTAGTGTAGTATCAGAGGTAAGAATCCAGTCTAAGGTGGAGCTATTAGTATTGTTGTTGTTGTAGCGAGCATTAATTAGTTGATTGAAACCATGGCGGTTGATATGTGTGGAGGATGAGGAGAGGGAGGACATCATCTGCCATTCAATATTTACGTCACCAAGGAGGATGGTCTCACTGGTGATATTTTGGGTGATTCAGGATAGGACAGATTCCAGGATGGGGATGTTGTTACCTTGTGGAATGGCAAATCATTTTGAGGGATTGAGATGGCAGTTAAGTATGAGAAGCTCAGCATGATGAAAATCCGGCTGAGGTATAGGCGGGGGGAGAGGGTCTGGTTTTCGCTGTACATAATTGCAGCACTGCCACCTTTTTTGTTAGTTCTGTCTAGGCAGTATATATTGTAGTGAGGAGGAAGTATTTCAGTATCGGAGATGTGTGGTTTTAGCCAGGTTCCTGATAATGTTAGGATATACCCTATATATAGTATACCCTACTCTATGCATCTCCCATTCTGACTAATCTCAACAAAACTGAACTAAGCAAAATGAAAGCCTGCAATAACAGAATTGCCCACTTTGCTGCAAATTGCTCATATAGAACTTATCACTGTACTGCTTTGAGACAGCTCCACTGGCTTGAACTGCCCAACCTCCTAACCTACAATCAGCTCTGCCTCTGTCATTCTATCTATTACCTCCCCAATAAGTGTCCTGCCCTCAAAAACCTAGTATATCACTCAACCAAAAGGCCTCTTAGATCATCAAGCAAACTACTACTAGAAGTCACCAACAGCTACAATAGCTTTGGAGATGCACTATATAGTAGTTCAATGGCTAAAAATGGAACTCTGTCCCTACTAGCATTCAAAACACATCATCCAAAGCCTCCTTTAAAGACCTCATCAGGCAACATCTCAAGCAGAGTTGGTAGTGCCATGATTGCTCCCCAGGCTAGTGAAAGCGGATAACATATACATACTAAATCTAGAGCACTTGATAATAGTTTTCAATCTTACTCACAAACAATGGCTAATCAACAATGTATGTACTGTACCTGTGTACTATATGTATTCTACTTATGTTCCAAATTTCAGCTGTACACAACAAATCTGTTAATTACCTTTATTTTTAAAATTAATATTTTTTTGTTTGTTCTCTCCACTGTAACTGTTTATGTGCCGCATACCACTGTAAAAGCATGTCTCTTGTAATTTGTGTGTATACTGATCATGACTAAATAACTAAATGTGTCTGTAATTTTTCTTTGTGGAGCTTTTCTCCCTGGGTCTCTGCTGAAAAAGGGCCTTTTCGGCTCAGTCAGACACCCCCGGTTAACAAATGTAAAATAAATAAATAAATAAAATATGGGGAGTAGTGGGTAATCCAAGAATGTAGCTCAGTGATTTTGTTGGGTAAGCTCTGGATATTAATGGCATAGATAGACAGGTGTTTGGTTGGATAGGTGTTGGTTGTGAATGGGGAGATGGGCCAGGGTTAGGATGTATATCCCCATGTAAAAGTACAGGTATAGGTGGAGGGGATGGTTTAGTAGTAAAATCATATGTATTATGAGGATATTGTTTTGACCTATGAAAGTGTAGTGAGAGTGGGAATAATTTGTTTGTATAGATGAACAGGGAATGAAGTGATAAGGGAGGGAGAGATAAGAAATGGCAGGGGTGGTTCCCTATGATGGAAAAGGATTGCTTGAGTGGGTGATACATAGAATTAATTAAGGCTAGTATGGTAGGATATGAGAGCTGAGATGTATATCAGCAAAATTGCTGTAAGATAAGAGGGGTGGTGAACACTGTGTGAAGGGGCATGGGTGCAGAATGTTACAGTGATAGATATGTTGGTAGTTGGAATTAAGGTATGGGTGTTGTCAGAGATTTAGAGTGCGGGGAGTTGTCACAGATTTACAGTGGGGGCTGGGAGAAAAGAAAAACAGGAAAAGAAAAAAAAGAATAGAAGAATGTTCAGGGAGGTGGGCAGTAATGAGTTGTTAGAGATTTGAGGTGGTGGAGAAGTGATGTAATGGTATAGGAATAAATGATAGTAGGGTGGAAGTGGATATCATTGGGTAAGTAGTGCAAATGGGAGGGGCCAGAAACAAGGCGAGAGGGTATATAAGTTATGATATGGGGGTGGTATGGGGGGTGGAAATGGGGGTAGGGTAGGGTAGCGAAGTGAGCCCGAGCGGTAGCGAGGGCGAATGGAGAGGGGCTAGCCCGAGCTGGAAACAGCTGTTGAGAAAAATGTATCCGCCAGAACCGTGTTGATGAGTTGATTGTTTGGAGGGGCTAGACGGGGAAGAGAATGGCGCCAAACAGCTGAGAGGGTTTAAATGGCACAGGGCATTATGGGAGTGCAGGTAAAATAGTAAAGGGGGGGAGGGAAATAGGTAGCTGCTTACATAACAGGAATAGCCCAAGCTGGAAACAGCTGTTGAGAAAGACAGTCAGTGAAGACCAGGGAGGAAAAGAGTGGTAAGTTAAGGGTAGAGTATGAGGGAGGGAGAGCTGTATGAAATTAAGTGGATAAAGGGATCCAAAAAAGAGAAGGAAACAGGGATGAAAACAAAAATAACAGGAGAGGAAAAAGAGTGAGTAAGGTAGAGTAAGGCTCAGTAGAAGAGTCTAGGTATTAAGCTGGTAAAAAGTGAGGGGTGCATTTTGACAGTCCGTATTGGGCTACGAGCCAGTATAGTTTCTATACAAGGTGAAATAAAACGTACTTTGGTTAACTGAGAGAGTGGGGAGCTTAGAAGGTGTCAGGGAGGTCAGGACTTCTTAGTTGCACTTGAGTCTGCTGCCATTGGTAACACTGTGGCAAGCCCAACTTTTGTTGCATTGAGAAGCACTTTATACTGTAGAAAAGACAACAATAACTAGAGCAGGGAGGTTAGGTGGGGGGGGGTAGCCAAAATTAAAACCGTACTAAGGCCAGTGACAGGAGCAGAGGTGAAATTCAAAACTGTACAAAAACTATGATTGTGTTTAACAGTCAGGATTATAAAACAAACTTATATGGCTGCAGTTAGTTGTAAAAGCATAGAATATTGGGCTAATGTGGTGGTGGACTGGGAGCGCTTCAACTCTAGTAAGCGCATTTAAAAGTTAGGGAGCTCGTAGGTACAGAAAGAACAGCAAGTGAAATAACAGCCCTGTGGTTCTAAAGTCCTGCATTTCAGTGCTAGTAGGAGCTTAGAAATGGCAGGGATCTAAAATAGCATCCGGCAGAACAGCTAGGGAGTCCATTGGTACCAACAGAGCAGTAATTGAAAGAGCGTTTCTGTACTAGTAGTAGCGTTTTGAAGTCCAGGAGCTAATAGCTTCCAGCAGAACAGTAATTTAAAATTCCTGTGGTTTGGGCAACAGGTAAACGGGGAAGCTTAGCTTAAAATCAGTTTTGCAAGTAGTACCAGCTGCAGTTAAGCTGTATTGTGCCAGTAAACAACAGGAAATATCCATATTGACGGCAGTAAAGCCAAGCTGTGTCTAGAAGCAGTACAAGCGGCAGCTATACCGAGATGTGTATAGGGCAAAGTAATTCCTGGTACCAGCAGATAAATTAGACTAGTATGCAGGAGCTATGTCAGTCTGTAATTTAACAGCAGCACTGATATTAATTGCATATGACTGAGCCCATATTCAAACATAACAGTATTAACAGTGGTAACTAGACCAAACAGTGTTCTTAAACATGGTTAGCAGCAGTACTAGCAACAACAGTGTACTGCACATCAAGTAAATAGTGCAAATGCAGCATGTATTCAACTTGAGCACTATACTGTAAAGTTAGGTATACTGCTCATGTACATCTTAATATCAGTAAAACAACAGTATGTACATATTCAAAAACAACAGCGTTTCAGCCATAAGAACAGCAGCATTGCATTGGGAAAATAAATAGCAAGAATTGCTACCTTAACAGATGGCACATAGAAAAAAGTATCTGCCAGAACCGCGTTGATGAGGTGATAGACGGAGAAGAGAATGGCGCCAAACAGCTGAGAGGGTTTTAAATGACTCAGGGCATCATGGGAGTGCAGGTAGAATAGTAAAGGGGGTAATAGGTAGCTGCTTATGTAACTGGACTAGCCCGAGCTGGAAACAGCTGTTGAGAAGGACAATCAGTGAAGACTAGGGGGAGAAAGAGTGGTAAGTTAAGGGGAGAGTATGAGGGAGGGAGAGCTGTATGAAATTAAGTGGATAAAGGGATCCAGAAAAGAGAAGAAAACAGGGATGAAAACAATAATAACAGGAGAGGAAAAAGAAGTGAGTAAGATAGAGTAAGGCTGAGTAGAAGAGTCTAGGTATTAAGCTGGGAAAAAGTGAGGGGTGTGTTCTGGCGGTACGTATTAGGCTACGAGCCAATATAGTTTCTATACAGGGTGAAATAAAACGTACTTTGGTTAACTGAGAGAGTGGGGAGCTTAGAAGGCGTTAAGGAGGTCAGGACATCTTAGTTGCATTTGAGTCTGCTGCCATTGGTCACACTGTGGCAAGCCCAACTTTTGTTGCAGTGAGAAGCACTTTATACTCTTAGCAGATGGCACTTAGAAAAACGTATCTGCTAGAACTGCATTGATGAGGTGCTTGTTTGGATCGGATAACATCTCTGGCATGGAAGGAACTGGACACAGTGGAGCCTATGCCTGAGTGTTCTGATAAAGTCCTTAGCCCCCCTTCGGACAGGACATGTTGGATTAAAGTGTCCCCAGTTGATGCTATGGTTGTGGCAGTTGTCATGAAGAAAGAGCTCACGCAGGATAGCTCTACAGTCCATCCTCCTGACCGAGAGTCAAGGGCATTGGATCGATTTGAGAAGCTGGTATATGCTTCCTTGACTTTTTCCGTCAGAGCGCTGAATTACATGGCACATGTGATTTGGCTGCAGCGAGACTTAGTCAAGAAAATCGCTGAGTCGACCCCTGAGTCCATGTCAGCGGAGAACAAGAGGATGTTTTCCACTTGAATGGCCACTCTGAAGACAGTAGCTAATACATCCATGCATCTCTTCTCCATGCCACAGAGGGAGCCGCTAGGGCGGCCGGTACAGGTGTTGCCATCAGGCGCCATGCCTGGCTCTGGTTTTGTCAATTCTCGGAACCCTTTAAGACGTCATTCACCAATGCCCTGTACGACGGTTCTTCCCTATTTGGGAAGTCAGTACGCGAGACCTTGGTCCAGAGTGAGAAGGATGAGAAGACACTGTCTGCTGCCAGAATCCACTCCTCTCAAAGATCTTTTTCCAGGAACAATCCAACTAACGTAAAAACGAGTACAAAAACCAAGTAAAAAGCAGCTCCACGGGTAGAAACACTCAGTCCAGGAATCACAGATGTGATACAACCAGAAATAAATTGAAGTTAAATAACTTTAATGAATAAAAACAGAAAAATTAATCAAGCGCTTTCGCCTGGTTCCTACCAAGCTTTATCAAGATACTACTCAGTCAAAAGTAAAGCCATTTTATATCATTATACATACATCAGGTGATCACTTAATCGACTACTCCTGGTATTAATTATGATAATTAGTTAAAAGTTTGAACATTTTTTAAGATGGTTTTAAAGTATTTTTTTAAATGTTAAAATATTTGTACTCCCTGCAAGTCAATAATACTGCAATAACACATTGTTTTAAAAACTGTCTAGATACCTTGTGTGTCAAAAAAATCTTATAAAAATTAATACATATAAGTAGTTAATACAAACCACTAATAATTCATGCAGTGTGTTAAATAATTTTTTAAAAATGCAAATACTAAGAACAAATATTAAAAAATATATACAAATATGCACTTAAAATATTCTAAATATAAATCCTTATAGTAAAAACATGTACTTCTGGTTGAAAGTTGATAACATAAAATAAAAATTAATCATTAACTAACTACCTGTTAATTGCCTGGCATTTTCAAAACAGTTTTTTGTTTACTCATAATTTCTCCCTGTTGAGCTTTAGTGCACTTGCTATACTGATGCTATCATTTAGACCTGGGGGTCTTGCTGCATTTAATTTCAATTGCCACAAAAGTTCTTTATGTTTAGCGGGTCTCCCAGTCCCTGCCTCTGGGATCCTGGGTGACCTGGTCTAGGACAGAATTTAAATGCATGTTGATACATTGCATTGAATGTTTGAAAAAAGCATTAGTATCTTTCTTCTTACTAATTTCGTATAAATGCTCATAGATCCTTTTTCTTAGTGGCCGCTCGGTCTTGCCAACATAAAAACTGTGACACTCCATGCAAACACCGAGATAAACCACCCCTTTTGATGCACAATTAAAATATTTTGTTGTACTAATCTTAAAGTTCCTAGAGGGAATGTGTAAACTATTACTATTGTATATGTGTACACACTGGTTGCATGCGCCACATTTGTAGGTACCTACCTTGTTAGAAAAATGTGAATGTTTTTCTGTTATTCTTATTCTCAAATAGGCCCTTTAGGTTAATATCTCTCTTTCTTGTGAAACCAGGCTTGGCGGGTACAATTTTGTTAATGTCCTCCTGTAATGTCAAAACTGGCCAATATGTCAAAATAGTCTTTTCTACCTGTTGGGAGTCCCTAGTGTATGTGTGCACAAAGTTGTTATGTGACGATTGTCGGTCAGCCTCTTGAGTGTGCTCTAAAATCTTGCCTTTCCCAAGTAATGGTGGATACTTAGATTCCCTGTTGTCGAGAACCTCTTTAGCTAAATTATCCACAAGATGGACTGGATAGCCTCTCTCAAGAAAGAGTTTTTTTAAAAGTCAACTTCTTTAAGAAATAAATCTTGAGTACTTGACATCCTGGATGCACGAATGAGTTGACCTTTTATTATACCCTTTTTCTGATAAAAAGGGTGCCCACTATCAAAGTGTAAGAATGTGTTGGAAAAAGTCGTCTTTCTATATGTTTGGGATTGGAAAAAGTTGTTGACATAATCTTTGAATAAAAAAACATCTAAATAATGTAAAGAATTTTTGCTCACATTGTGTGTGAAAGCCAGAAAATCTGTAGTGGAATTAATGTACGTGATGAAATTTGAAAAACTGTCCATGTCACCATCCCATAATATACAGATGTCATCCAGGTAACGTCCGTAGTAAGTAATATACTCAGCCCAACCAGATGAAAAGATGTATTTATTTTTCCAATAGTATAATATTATGTTCGCGTATGTTGAGGCCAAGGGAGCCCGCAGGATTTTTTGCAGGGGGGGGGTGCAAACCCAAGCCCCGCCCATGCAGCCCCACCCCCTCTGTTGCCCCACCCACACAGCCATTCCAGTGTCCCATTACTTGGCTATTTCTCCCCATTTGTCATAGACACTGTTCAAATCTCTCAGTGTGCATACTGTTTTATGCTTTACTTCTACAATGATTACAGATATTTGGATTTCATTTACAACTTTTATAGCACAAACACTGATAGACATTTACTAAACCTAAACAAAGCAATAGTCCTACAATGAAAACAGACTTAGCATTAACACTTCTCTGCCTTTGAAACCCACATTCACTGAAACATTGAAACCCACATTCAAAGAAAATGCATATGGCCAGTGGCAGGGTAAGTTTACCTTTGGGCTGTTTTCAAATCATAGGCTCCTTGCACACATTTTTAGAACCATGGAAAAGTTATTTGATTCACCTTCCTGACTGTATTAATTATACTATATAATAATTGAATTATTTCCCTTGTATAATACAGCACCACTTGTTGGAGTGTGTTTTAAATTTATAGTTCTGAACATTTTTTCTTTAAACAATGAAACAAATCATATGAACCAATAATGACAACCTGCCCAATTCAGAACATTTCAACCATAAAGGGCCACTCTACTCAAACTTCTGTCATACAATCCACCAATATCAATTGATATGCAGAATCTTTGCAGAAGTAAAAGTCATCTGAATAATTCCACATTAAAGAGATCTGAAACCAGTGAAGAGGTTGTTGCTAGAAAACAACTTTATATTTCAGTGTTTAATCTACAAATTCAATGCCTGCCGCCCTTGAAGAATAAATTGCCTACATTATATTAAAAAAATGGTAAGCTGGTATATTGCAATAGGGAATGGGTGGCAAGCTCGAAAACAGGTTCATAGTTATTAGCATCTCATCCAAAGGAGGACATACTCAGGACTATAGCACTCCACCTCCTTAAAATACACATCTACATGTTGTGGGAGTAGAATCTATAACCTTCTGTATCAAGATGCAAGTATGCTACCTGCTGTGCTGCTTTAAAAATTCCATACTACAATAGTGATACCATTTGCTAAACAAAACAGTTGCACATTTTAAGTAGGCTTAGCATGAGCAGCAGTAAATTTCTCTTCCCTTAAAACTCACAATTCCTTGAAAATGCACTTGAAAATAAAATCCACCTGCTAACTCTAACTAGGGCATTTCACTCTCTCTCTCACACACACCTCAACCTCTTAGTGCAAGAAATCTGGACAAAGCCTAAAATAAATAGAAAGATTATAAATATTTCTGTCATGAACCAAGAACATTGCTAGAATCTGATAAAAATAACTTTATCAGAGGCTGAGGGAATCAAACCACAGAGTACAGGAAGCAGTTTATCACCAGCTCTTAGCTTTAATCCCCTATGCTAACTGCCAGACTAAATGAAGCTAAGCACCTTGTGTGGGAATAGAACCAACAGTCTTATGATCTTCTGGCAGAAATAAACAGGTCTTGCACTGAATGAGGAAGTATTGTTAGTGATTGCTTGAAGGCACTCCTTCTTGGGGAAATCTCCCCCCCAGTATTAATGAGTCCATTATCCAACGCACTACAGTTGCTGAAGCTGATAATGAAGGAAGTAGCTTTTTCCAGTAAAAATAGTTATAGTTTGTCAACTGGCAGTAGTTTCAAGAACCACAGTGATATGTGACCTGATGCTCAATTCCCTCACTGTCAGAGATTGAGGAGTTCTGTTAACTAGTATTCATTATACTCCATTTCAGCAGCCAGTTGTAGGTTCACATTTCTGATGAGTGCTGTTACTGTTTTGTGTTATAATAATTTCTATCATAAAAGAAATGTGTATTATGAATTTCAACAGATTGAACTCTACAGTTCCCTACAAAATGGTGTCTACAGGACTGCAATCAGTTTCTCTCAACATTTAAACAGAGTAGGTTGCACACACAAAAAGCATTTGTTAAGCTTTCACTTACATTGCTTTGTAATTAAGCAGGTCACCATATTGATCAGCCTTAGGGCTCTTTGTTTCTACTTGAGTGGTTGCCTCCTTCCCCTGTAACTGAAGTAAATTGACTCTTACGTTAAGAGCTGTAATACTTATCTTATAGCTTTAGGACACCTTAGGAAACCTTGTAAACTGCAATAGCTCACATGCTCGCCTCGCCACGCTTGGGCTCTCTTTGCTCATCTCCTGCCCCCACCTCCCACCCACAGTACCTCTAAATTTATATTACTATAGCCACTCCCCACTTTCTAGATCCTATCTGCTTTCATCTGGGATAATTCCACCCACCCCCATTCTTCTATCTACATTTTAATAGCATCTATTAGCTTTCATCTGGCATTCTCCCTTCCCCCTTCCATTACCTTTACCTCACCACTCTACCTTCTGGTGTTGCATCACCAGGTAAAACAGTTCCTTAACTCACTAGCTGAATCACAGATAATGGTATACTCCTCTTTACTACCTCACTTGTTCACACCTTACCTCCTTACCTTGTATGAAAACCAGTTTCTCACGATTTCAGGTCCCAAAAGGCCATACTATCACCCCAGCTGTAAATCCTTCCACCTTCAACCATACTTACAGTACCAGATCCTATCCAACATCTTGTTCAGTCTATCAACATCTCAACCCCAGGCACATTAGCTCTAGATCCAAACACTACCACAAACTAATGAACTTCAGGAATTTGTTTATCACCAAGTATAGACTCAACCTAATACTTGGTGGTGATATTCACCCCAACCCTGGCCCACTCACTTCAGATACACATACCCCCTCTACTTGCAATCTAAGCTACAAACCTACAATTAATAGGCCAACTAACTTTCTCCTAGTCTGTCATCTCAATATTAGAAACATTAATAACAAGGTACATGAATTGCATGCACTTCTGGATGTCCACTCCCCTGAGATTCTCTGTTTATCTGAAACCTGGTTAAAAGCTAACACTAAAGACAATGAAGTGTTACCACCTGGGTACAATATACACAGGCTGGATCGTGCTTCGAGGAAGGGGGTGGGGTAGCTGTACTCTATAAATCTGAGTTGAATGTCACCATAGATGTAATACAACCACCTCAGATTAATAACTCAGAGATTCTTGCCACCAAATTGCAACTTAATAAAAATAAATGCATTAATATCATCTGTATGTACATTCCCCCAGGTAACAATATATCTACATTTGAAGATATCCTGCACTGGCTATCATGTCACTACCCCCAAGAAACCCTACTACTTGGAGACTTTAATATAGACTGGGGCACCTGTTCCTCAGAATCCCCAACCACCCATATTAACCTGCATGCATTTACACAAATCATATCCACCCCTACCAGGAGAGGTAAACCCAACCAAAAAGAAAGTATACTTGACTGGGTACTCATAAATAGTCACCCCCAACTATACACCTCTGGTACCCTCCTTAATGGCCTAAGCGATCACCTTCTCACATATGTAATTAAGCACAAAACCATTAATTCCCAACAAGTCTTACTCAGAAAGGTTAGAAACAATAAAAAACTTTGACCCTGCCAAATTCCAACAAGAACTAAACTCATGTAATTGGTCTATTCTAAAACACCTCCCCTTAGAGGAAGCAGTAGCATACTTTAACAACAAATTCCTTGAGATCCAGGATTTGCATGCACCTGTTTGTTCAAAGAGGACCAAGGCAAAAACTACACCATGGCTTTCTATAGAGTCTAAACTCAAAATTACCCTTAGAAACAAAGCATGTGCTTTATGGCATTCTTTTAAAGACCCTCAAGATCACATTAAATACAGGCAATCCAGGAACAAAACCAAAAAATCAATTTTACAAAACAAACAACAAAACTACTGTAATTTACAGACAGTAAATCAAAATAACCCTCAAGGTTTGGGCAGGTTTAAATAATCTACTACATCCTGGACAAACTTCAACCCCAATCCCTGCTGCTACTATTGATAAAACCTCTGAAGATGTTTGATAGTTTTAACCAATTCTTTACTGAGACAATTCAAGCCCTAGCTAGCCAACTACCTCCTAGCTCCCCTGGTCCTGAAAGTAGCACCCCTAGAAACCTACTCGTGTTCAGCTTCCAACCAGTTGCCACTTCACTTATCCGTACCTTGATCAAAACATTAAAACCCGCTACACTTTCTGCTGATCAACTCCTGCCGAGTACCTACAAAAATCAGCTGATGCTATTGCTTACCCCGTCTCAATACTAATCAATCAAACCATAGTAGAAGCTAAAATTCCCACCATCTGGAAAATATCCTATGTAATCCCCTTCACAAAGGAGGCAGCTCTACTGAATTCTCCAATTATAGGCCAATTGCTATACTCTCCACTTGCAAAGATTATGGAAAATGTTTTCATAGACAACTCATGCACCACCTAATCCAGAATCGCTTTATGGCAGACACTCAGCATGGCTTCCGCCTTCATCACAGCACTCAGCCCTCCTAGCCTTTACCAACACCATAAACCATAATCGCAACAATAATTATATATCCTCAGCCCTCTTCTTGGATCTTTCCAAGGCATTCAATATGGTTGATCACCAACTTTTAATCCAAACCCTGCAAATATTCTGTCTAGATACTGGAGCCCTCCACTGGTTTCAATCCTACCTGAATGGTCGACAGCAGGCTGTCCTCTGGCAGAATAAACTCTCTGACCTTCTACCTAACACCCTTGGAGTACCACAAGGCTCTATACTAGGGCCCTTGCTGTTCTCCATCTTCATTAACAACCTTTATACTGTCATCCCAAAGGTCAGCTGTATCCAGTATGCTGATGACTCTACTCTGATTTGCTCAGCCACATCTCCAGTAGAGTTATGGTCAGCTACCCAGACCACCTTTAATACAATAGAAAACTGGCTTTCTGAACATCGACTGATCCTAAATCCCAAAAACACTAAAATGCAGTTATTTTCACCAACAAGTAGGTCTACCGCTTTCACCTTTACCATAAAATCAAATGATGGCACAATAATCTCCCCTGACCTATCTACAAAACTATTAGGTGTCATCATAGACAATAATCTAAAATTTGACCTACATGTTAACCAAACTATCAAAACCATCAATAAAAAACTAGGGTCACTTTACAGAATAAAAGCCTTCCTAACCCCTCCAGTTAAAATTGCCATAGCTCACTCTCACCTTCTTTCAACCCTTCTGTATGCATCCCCTCTACTCTCGAATTTAAACAAGACTGTCCTTAACAAACTCTGTTTGCTACAACCACATTGCCAGGTTTGCCACTGGGCTGCCTTTTAGGACACATCATTGCATCAATCTAAATCAGCTTGGGTGGCTTGAACTACCCAGCCTAATCCAGTATAACCAACTGATTATGGCCTATAAAATCCTCAATATTTTTAAGTGCAGGAGTATTGTCCGGATTATAATCACCCCCTATAACAATCCTAGACCACTTCAATCCTCTAACAAACTACTAATTCAGACTAGCAAAATTAATAACACAGCCGGTGATTCTCTCTTTGCAAACTCTGTAAGTAGATCCTGGAACACTCTTCCAGCTAATATTACCTTACTTTCCACCTTAGGTCAATTTAAAACTAGACTCAAACAACATTTGTCACTTAACTGGCTATGTCAATGTATCAAGCCTGGCTAACTCTCTCTAGAATGTGTAAAAATCTGTTGACCAGTTTACTGTGTGATTTAATTTAATCCTGACTTGTGCTCAGGATTAACTGCAACCTGTGGACCTTGCTTAACTTGCTTACTTATGTAATCTCTGTAAACAGTATGTTTGTAATATGTAATGCTGATATTATGTAATGCTGTATCTGCTTACCCTTGGAGCTCATCTCCCCGGGCCTCCGCTGAAAATGGACTTGCATCCATTCGGACTATCCCGGTCAACAAATGTAAAATAAATAAATAAATAAAAGTATGGCTCAACTTCTAGTTGTTTATTCAGTGCCACTGTGAAGCTCTTCTGAAGTCTAAGTTTCAGCACTGGCTAATTTGCCAGTGTCACCATTCAGTGTTTGGCCGCTATGTTTTTGTACACAGTAGCCCTGTACATGTTAAAATTTGACTCCACACATGAACCTGAAGTTTCAAGGAATTGTATTTTTTCAGACTTCCTCATTCTCCATAGTGTAGAAGGTCACACAATACTGTAATTTAGTATACTAGACACTTAAATATCCATTGCTTTCAAAAGGTTGTTGTTTTTTGGATTGATAAGTACAGTAAGCATATGATGGCTCTTCATACAATGAAATGCATGCATCATGTTTTGAAAATGTATTTTTTTTTAACTCTACCCAGCAAAATGTACAAGAGGAAATACATCTGATGCTGGAATGAAACATCTCATTTTAGGCATAGTGATTTATAAAGCTGTCTTGTCATATGACAAATGCTACAATTAATACTCACAGAAAAATGTGCTAACTCAGCCTTTCACGGCAAATTCAAAGGTTTGCAAACCCATTTCACAATACATGCAAAAGATCACAAACAGCTTTGTCCACTTAGGTTCATAGGTTCATAGGTTCATAGGTTCATACTAGGCTATCTGCCCGAGGGCATTTACAAGCCTAGCCCATAGTTTTGTGGCTTACGCCACCCCTTTAGTATGGGGAACTATACCCATTATTTTGCTGTGCCTCTGTTGAGCAGTGACACTGAGGTAATCCCTGGGGTATATCTGCGATCTCCCATCCATTGGTCAAGATTTCTCTTGAACAAGGCCAGCGAGGTGCTCTGCCTCACATATACCGGGATTTTATTCCACAGCATAGGAGTCTTTATGTGATGAATCTATCCCTCCAGCACGCCTATTAATAGCCGTGCGAGGTTTAAGTCTCCGCCTTGTGGCTCTGACGGATCTAGATTTTTGAGGTGAAGCATATTCATCAAATCTGGGTTTGACATGGCCTTGTATGTTAGGCAAAGGTCACCTCTGAGCAGCGTAAGCGACTGAATAGAGCTGGAGTTCTTTCAGTCGGGCAGCATAGGACAGATGTTTGAGACCCTTTATCCTTTTGGTGAGGAACTTTTGTGGCCTCTCCAGCTGCTGCAAGTGTCGGGTCAGATACATTCCGAATGGAGCATTATACTCAATCATTGGTCTGATGAGTGATGAGTATAGGGAGACTATGACCTCCCTTGATCTAGATGAGAATCCCTTCATGATAAGGTGGGCAATGTAGAAGGCCTTCCTAACTACTTTAGCTACATGGGTGTCGAATGACAGACTACTATCAACCTGGGTCCCCAGGTCCCTGATAACTTCTTCTGTGCTCAGTGGATTGCCACCTATTTGGTAGCTAGGGGTAACCTTGTTTTTCCCAAGGGTATGACTATGCATTTTTGGCATTTAACTTTAGGCCATGGCTCTGGCACCAGTTATCCGCTTCTGTGAGACCCTTCTGAAGGATATCTGTGTCAGATGTGTTTTCTACTATGGCCAGTTTGCAGTCATCTGCAAACTTTGTCAGCCATAACCCTCCTGTGTTTGCTTGTACTGGAAAAGTAGATGCCAAACAAGAGTGGGCCCAGGACTGAGCCCTGTGGTACACCACTTGTGACAGGCTTTGAGTCTGACATGGCGCCAGCAACTCTGACCCTGTGGGTTCTGTCACTCAGCCAGTTTGCAACCCATCTTGTGATGTATGGGTTAACATTTAAGCTGATGAGTTTTTCAATGATACCCGAGTGGGGTATTGTATCGAAGGCCTTCGCCAGATCGAGGTAGGCTGTATGGACTGCCTTTCCTCATCAATGGCTTTGGTGACTGTTTCAAAAAGTCAACCAAGTTTAGAAGGCATGATCTGCCTTTGACAAAGCCAAACTGGGATGGATCCAAAGTCTGCAAATTCCCTATGTCTTTATTTATGAGGTCCATTATGATCCTCTCCATGGCTTTGCAGATAAGGCTTGTCAAGCTAATGGGCCGGTAATTTCCAGGGTCGGTGGAGGCACCGCCTTTGTGAAGTGGGACCACAGTTGCAGTGCGCCACCCTGGGTGATCCAGAGGTAAGACTATGATTAAACAGCTGTCCTAGCTGTGGGTTTAATTCCTCGTTGAGTTCGTGGAGCACACAGCCGGGGACACCATCAGGTCCCATGGATGCTGTGTTTTTTGCTTTGGAGAGAGCAGTTCTCACTTGGGCTTGGAGATGTTTGGGGGCTGCAATCACTTGGTATAGATATCTCTCCTTTGGGGAGGGGAGAAGTTTGCACTGAACCTGTCAGCCAGTATGTTGGCAATGTCTGTAGGATCAGTAATCTTCACATCATTTTGAACTAGTTCTGAGCATATCTGGGAGTTTCCTCCCAGATTTCTAACATAGCTAAAGAAGGCCTTATGATTGTCTTTTGAGTCTTTAGCTATTTTTCTCTCAAAATTTGCTTTGGATGATTTTATGAGAGCTCTTAGTTTTTACTTATAGTGATCAAGGGTGTCTTACCTTTTAAGGATTTTGCTCTATCTTGTAGTAGCTTCCTCCTTTTGTTGTAGAGTTTGTTTATGGCTGGGGTCCACCAGACTGGACGCTTGCCTTTGGTACAAAGAGTCTTTGTTTTGCTTGGGATTGCCTTATCCATGCAGTCCTGCAGGTGCTGGTAGAAGGCATTTGTAAGTGATTCAGCGGCTTGAGTACTGTTTTCCGCCGGCTCGGGGGCCTTAAAGGAGACCACACTAGTCTTTAGAAGTGTGAAGTCGGCTTTCGAGAAGTTCTTTACTGTGGTCTTTTTATTTCAGGTGGGGTGGGATGAGGACCTCCAGCGAGATTAGTTTGTGATCTGATCTCACCAATGAGGGGTATACTTGCGGTGTTGAACATTGTGCTCCCATGTTCGTGATGATGAGATCAAGTATGTTTTCTCCTCTTGTGGGGATGGTGACTAGTTGTTCCATGGCATTTGAGTTTATGAATTCCAGAAACTTTGGGCTAGGGTGTTTGGGCTTGAGTAGTGTTCCCAGTCTATATTAGGGTAATTGAAGTCACCTAGTATGATGGTGTTTGGTGATACATTTATCCTCTAGTGTTTTCAGGAAGGCCATGTGAGGTTCCTGAGTTTGTGAGGGTGGCCTGTAACATGCTACAATTTGCAGAGCAGTCTTGCCTATGGTTAACTGCACCTGGATGGTCTCCGATGCATCGTATGCCACCAGTCTTGAGGTGTGGGTGTCTTTGATGAATATGGATACCCCCCCCTCCTTTCTTGGTATTGTCTGGATTTTGGAGCCGGAACGCATGATAAGAGGTAAAACCTGATAGTGCTGGGGTGCTCTCAGGAGCCTTGAACCAGGTTTCTGTCACTGCACAGACATCGATGTTCTCCATACTGAGAAGGGCCTCGAGTGCGTGCATTTTGAGATTTAGACTTCTGGCATTGAGCAGCATTACCCTTAGTTTTTTCCTTTTTGTGTTCTAGGGTGGTAGGTTTAGAATTTGAGCCTTGCCTAAAAAGGCACTATGGGGTGGCAAGAGCCTTTGCCAATATCCGAATCCCAGGGTGACAGGTGCAAGCCGCCCTTGCAGCGTGGCTTGTCCAGCATGTCATCCCAGGCAGACAGACATTGATCCCTTTGAATGACACCAGAGTTTAAGCCAATTGTTAAAGCTGATCATCTTATCTCTGTATTGTGGCATCATTCTTGGTGAAGGTAGGATACTGCTCAAGGTCAGGGTCATACCTGCCTGGGCTACATAATCAGAGAGCTCCTCAATGTCTCTTTTCATGTAGTCCAAGGAGGTACGCCTCAGGTCTTTTACACCAGCGTGGACAATGACTGAGTCATTTGTACCTGCTGTTGAGAGACCTGAGTGCTTGCGTTATGTGGCGGATTCTAGCCCGACAGGCAGCTTACTGTGACCTTCTCCTTACTCAGTCTGGTGAGCGGACGCCAGTGTGTCTGACTATGGAGTCACCAATGACTAGTGTGTCTGGCATTGTGTTTGGCCTTAAGGGCTGTGACTGTTTGACACTCTGACTGTGAGGTCTATGTGTTGCAGGTGTTGTGTTCTGAGGTGGTGGTTGTTTGGGTGTCTGCTTTGGTGGCCTCTGCTGTTTTGGTAGATTTTTGATCAGAGCCGCCGAGTATGTCTTTGTGTGTTTATGTGTATGATTTGAGGTTGTGATGGTACTATGTGAGACTGGGTCTATAGTGTGTGTGGTAACCTTCTCCTCCTGACTGGTCTTGCCAGTCCTATGTTGAGAGAGCTCAGCCTCCAGTTTGGCCGTATAGTTGCATCTCTCGCATGTATTTGTGTTTTGTGGGAGAGAAATAAGAAACATAATTGTTGCAGTACGCAACAGATATTCTATTACTTGCAAATACATTACACTAATCTCTATTACAACCTGCTTGATATTGGAAGACTGCTTTTTTGTAGTGTGTGTGGGTTTCAGTAATTATTCTTAAACTGACTCTGAATAGATTTATTTTTCTCTGCTATAATCTGTCATATTTCATCAATTTCTGTACTTTTTGGCATACACTTTGGAAACTGACAGAACAGACTTCCCTGCTGGTGTGTCTGAAACTGTGAAGTCATACTGACTGGCTAATATAAAGGTATGCTTTTGTAGACTAGGGATTATTTCAATTGCAAACACATTTGTGATGACCATATTTTTTTAAAATAATCAAATTAAGAATTTCTCTCACAACACAGTTCTGATAACAAATATATTTTATTTTATTACTACAACTGATTAAATGAGCATATTATTAATGCCCTGTGCCAGATAGTTGTGCCATAAAGTATATGAACTAAGGTAACTGCTTTAGTTATTTTATTACAGAAATTATGGAAAATAACACTTTAAAACTACTTACTACTAAATGGCATTCCATTCCCTCCCAACAGTTCTACTCAGCATCTGAGTCTTATGAATACTTAATATGCATTTAGATATACCTGGTATTTGTGCAGTTGAGATGTAAAAATAAAACAGGTTGCTACATTTAATTAAAAAAAGTATGGCATAACCACAACAATAGTTGAAGGGATTGTACGTTATGATTTTATTTATCTCCTCCAGGCATATAGTTGTTATTTATAACCTTCTGGTTAAGCTTTTAATCAAGAAAGTTTTACCAGGCAGCTGTGTTATTTAAAATTCAAAAACTAACTCTTTATAATGAAATTAAACAGCCTGCTTAAATGAAACGGAGCACAGGACAGCTCTGCATAAGAAACGTCTGCTTTTAGAAATGAAAACTTACACCCCTTAAATGAAACGGAGCACAGCTCTGCATAAGGAAATGAAACGGAGCATAGCTCAGTCTGCAATTGCATATAGAAATTAAATGAAATGGAGCTTACCAACCTGTGGGAGTTGACAGTGTGGCTACCACTACAAGGAACCGATTCGATCGTTTTTTTTCCCGCGCACTTTTGTGATTTAAATTACGTAGCGTGCGGCACATTGAGTCAGGTCTTGCAGCTGTAAGTGGGAGGGTACTTCCCTCCTCCTCCCTCTATGGTTCCGGTACGTAAAACTGGGATGCAAAGGGCGTTCTTAAAAAGAAATGCCCTTTCTTTAAAAAAAAAAAAAAATTTTTTTTTTAAATTAAAATAAAATTAATTTCTCGGCCAGACGATTTCCAGGGGGGTGCAAGTGCACCCCCTTGCACCTGCCTGCGGGCGCCCTTGGTTGAGGCACATGGAACACCCATCGCTACACCTTTCTTTTGCCGGAATACTTCTCCATTAAAATAGATGAAGTTATTCTCAAGAACTACTTCCATAAATTCCACTATTTGCCTAACCGTGTTATTACTTAGATCAGATTGTGTTGTCAAAATTTCATTAAACCAATCTATACCTGTTGAATGAGGAATACTGGGAAATAGCTGTATGATGTCAATAGTTACCATTAATATCCCTGGGTTATAAAAATTTTGTTGGACATCATTAAGAAATTCCCAGGAGTCTTTACAAATAAATTTTATGGTTGAAACAAATTATTTTAGTGTCTGATCAATATATTTCCCTAGAGGCTCTGTAATACTCCCGGCTCCTGCTACTATAGGTCTGAATTTTAAAGGGTTCAGTCCTTTGTGCACTTTTGGAATCCCAAAAATTACCGGGATCCTAGGTTTTGGGACATGCAAATAGTTGTGTAATTTCTCATTAATAGCACCTTGCATCAAGTTATCCATTAACATAAATTTGATTTTAGAGTACGCAATGTTCACTTCATTCCTAGAAACTACTTCATAAGTGTCAGCATCCTGTAACAAAATATGAATATATGTTTCATATGCCCAGTTGTACATTAGAACAACACCACCACCCTTATCAGGTTTCATTACCCTGATACCCTCCTCTTTGAGTAAATTAGTTAACTGATATAGGTGGAAATCAAAGTTATCAGGTGGTTGGTTTGCACTGAGTGCTTGTTTCTTTCTTAGATCCATCTCCACTAATTCCTCAAAAATTCTTAAGGTGGGGTGGGTGGGGGGATTAAAAGTACTACACCTTGTGTTTGTGTAGTTAATTAAAGATTGCCCTTTAAAGAATAATGCAAGATTTAGTCTCCTGATGAATAATTAGAATTCTACTAGTGTTTTGGATAAATCCATGGTGCGCAGGAGGACAAAGTGAAAACCTCTGGTAAACAACTCAAAAAAGTCAGAGGTTGGTGTGATTTCCGTAAAGTTGTAAATGGTATAGTTGTCCTTGGTTACCACCTTATAATTACCACTAGATGAGTCCCTATCAACATCTTCATTAACTAAACCCCCTTCGTTGGAATCAGTTATCTGCGTAATCTGTTCCAATTCTGTTGGTAGAACACTGTATTCCTGCCCCCTGGTCTGCCCTGGGGATACTGAAAAACCTGATGCTGATTTTTGTTATTGTCTTTTTGAGCCAGTCGGTCACTTCTCCTCGGTGGGTCTGCTAATGGGGTATTAATGTTCTCAGTGTTATCAGCAGTGTCAGTTCTCCCTTCATCATTAGAAGTATTATGTTTAAATTTTCCTGGCAAGGGGTAAGCCCTCCCATCCCTGTATTCAATCAAGTCACGCTCCAACTTTCTTATCTTACGACTGACTATCTTAACACAATGTTGGTCCACTTCGTTAAAAACGTTTTCCAGGAATCAGTGAAGGAAGAAGATGTGGTTCCGGAAGTCACAGGCATTTTCCGGTGACACTCAGGACTCACCTTCCCCTAGAGGCAGAGGGGTTATGATAGATGCTGCCCTAGAGTCAGAGGGGGTCTAAGAAATTTTGGGTCTCGAGAACCATTCTCGGACAGACCCGCACAGGGGGTTGGTTATCGCAAGACCCAGTGGCATGGAAGTCCATAACAACAGATGATTGGGTGTTGCAGATCATATTCAGAGGCTATTCCTTCCCATTCATCGAGCTTACCTCTACCACCAAAACACCTCCTGGACATCCCACCAATGCAAAGGGAGGAAGCAGCTCTAGAAATAGAAAAGCTGCTAAGAAAACGAGTAATCCAAACTGTCCCCATCACCAATCCGGATCAGGCATTTATTTCTGGTTGTTTTTAGTGCTAAAGAAAATGGGGGACCTAAGACCCATTTTGGATCTATCCACCTTGAATCTGTCAGCGACCAAGTCAAAATTCTAGATGGTCGCATTTCAGTCCATCCTGCCCTACCTGCAGGCGAATGATTGGATGTGCTCAGTTGATCTCCAGGACACTTACTATCATATCAAGATGGACAGGTTCTCTCGGACATTTCTCCACTTCCGGCTAGGAGCCAGTCATTGTCAGTTCAGAGCCCTTCCCTTTGGTCTCACCACAGCCCCAGGATGTTCACCAAGGTGATGGCAGTAGAAGTGGGTCACCTGAGGCTTCAGGGTATTCAGGTCTTCCCTTACCTGGACTATTGGCTGTTCACTGCCCCTTCCGAGCATCAGTTTTGCCAAGACAGGGATTATTTCCTCTTACTAGCACAGAGACTGGGCATCACCATAAATCTCAACAAGTTGTCGCTGGCCCCTGTTCAGATCGTAGACTTCATTGGAGCTCGGTTGGACACTATCCATAGGAATGTTTTCCTTACCCCCGACAGGATACACAGCTTGAAGCTACATGTTCTGTACATCCTTCAAGCCCAATATCTGACAACAGAAAAAGTACTGAGGGCGTTGGGGTCTATGGCAGCCACAATCAATCTGCTACCCTTAGCGCACCTTCACATGTGGATTCTTCAGTGGACTCTTGCCGTTCAGTGGTCTTTATTAGCTATGCAGTTGTGTCATCCTGTATGAATCTCCCGAGTGTGCAGGGACTCTCTTCAGTGGTGCATTCATTCTCCAGACATAGGGGACGTCCCTTTCTCCAGTCCTTTCCCAAGACCACGGATGTCTCCCAGCTAGGGTGGGAGGGCATTCCTCGGGAAGGACAGTTCAAGGCACGTGGTCCCCATCAGAGACCAGTTTGCATGTCAGTGTCCTGGAAATGAGGGTAGTGCTTCTTGCATTGCAGGCCCTTCATACCCATCTTCCTCTAGGGAACGTTGCTATCAAGACAGACAACATGTCGGTGGTCTGGTACATCAACAAACAGGGGGAACCAGATCTTACTCCCTTTGTCACAAAGCTATAAGACTGTGAGAATGGGTGGTCTCCACCGACCATTTTCTGGTGGCAGCGCATATTCAGGGATGGTCCATCCTAGCGGACAGGCTCAGCAGATCTATCCTGTTGCCTTACGAGTGGTCTCTGAATTCTTCAGTGGTGGAGCATCTCCTTCCAACATGAAATGCAGCGAGTTCTTTGCTCTGAATCCCCCTCTGGGGGAAGCCCCCAGAGATGCTCTGATTCATACTTGGCCTCCCGGTCTTCTTTATGCTTATCCTCCTCTGCCCTTGATATCAAAGTTTCTTCAGAAAGCTCACAGGCTGGGGAGCTTTGTGATCCTCATTGCCCCATTCTGGCCTCACCAAGTCTGGTTTCCCTCTCTATGGTCTCATCTAGTAGTTCCACCATGGACGTTGGATCCAGTTCCGGATCTTATTTTTCATCCCTTCGGATTCCTCCACCAGACCTGGACAGTCTGAACCTCACAGCTTGGCTGCTGCAGTTCCCATGATTATTAGGACTCCTGGCTTATCTTCTCCCGTTAAAACCATTTTGGTGGCAGCTCACAAGTTTTCTACCAGAAGGGTATATCATAGCAAGTGGAAACGTTTTTCCATATGAGCCTCACAGCATGCATTGGATCCCTTTACTGCTCCAGTGTCTGTGGTATTGGAGTTTTTGGCACGTTTTTTTTTTTAGCAAGGTGCAAGTTCCTCCACTGCCAAAGTCCAGCTGGCTGCAATTTCCAATTTTCATGTGTGGGAAAAGGATAGAGTGTTTTTGCAAACTAACCCATCTTTTCTTCCCAAGGTAGCGTCAGAAGCCAATATTAATCAGATGATCAATCTTCCAGTTTTCTTTCCAAATTTTCAAAGTAAGGGAGAATATAAATTACATTTGCTGGATGTGCATAGGCAATTACGGTTCTACTTGCACAGGACAATTTCGTAAATCTGACCAGCAGTTTGTTTCTTACTCAAAACCCTTTTTAGGGAAACCACTCTCCAAGGTTACAATTGCCCGTTGGATTTCCCAGTGCATTATGTGGGCATACTCTGTCAGGGGAATTTCCCCGCAAAGTCAAGTGAAAGCACATTCTACCAGATCTATGGCTACTTCAGCAGCTTTTTGGTCCAGGGTGTCGCTGGATGATATCTCTTCTGCAGCTACTTGGCCCTCATTTCATACCTTCATTTCTTATTATAAATTGGTCATCGTTTCCAGGAACAGGGCATCTTTGACTACGCCGTGCACCGGAACATCCTTCCATGAGGGCCTCCCAGGTGTTTGGTAGCTGGGGACTCTGTCCCACAGGTTGAAGATCAAATAGTCAACTACTTCAGATAAAGAAGTTATGTACTCACCATAACGTTCCATCTGAGTAGTTGTACTTCATTTGTCTTCAGCCATCCCCCCTCCTTCTCCCAACCTTGTCACTATTGTGCAGGCTATATATATATATATATATATATATATATATATATATATATATATATATATATATATTATGGAAGATGGACATCTCAGGGATATCCTTTGTCATGCTTTGGCTCAGGAAATTTGGGTTGGCAGTAGTGGTAAGGTCTTCTTGGGTCGGGTATGTATTATGTGTTGGGCAGCAAACTCGATCTGAAGGGAGGAAGGAGACAAGGGGGAATTATGGGTAAGGGGAGGAGCTTGGAGCTCGGATCAGATGTTGGATATGCAGCCGTGTCGGATCTGATACACATCCGTGACCCACAGGTTGAAGACAAATGAAGTACACCTACTCAGATGGAACGTTATGGTGAGTACATAACTTCTTTTTCTCTGTCATTGCCACTAGCTTTTAAAAAACTCATCCACTCTGCAGTCTGTTAAAAACAAAATCTGCCAATTCATTTCCAACACCCGCTTCTCCCCAGAAAATGCCATTGCACCACGTTGTCTAAAGCCCAATAGCTCCCAGTCATCTGCACAGTTGTGCTTCTCTTAGGGTCTCTTCAATTCAGAATAATTCAACTAAGTGCCTTCCTGCCAGACTTCATAGTGAAACTACTCTGCAACTTCTCCCACTTGACTCCTTTGCCCCAGCCTCCCAAAATCAAACTTTACTTCACTGACCACTCCATCTCATTCTTACACCCAATGCTGGTAAACCACCCTAAAAAATATTTTTTTTCCCCAGTTCAAAAGTTACCTCAAACAAAAATCTGACTGTGGGTGCTTTTCCACTGGACACATCACTTAACTCTTCCTTGTGTACATCACTTCTACTTTTACCTTCTGTTCTCACCTGCTGCTTTCCTTCCATATTTACCTCTAAAATTAATCCATATTTATTTTTGGTTTCTTGTATGTTAATAATTGCGTAGTGTTTCAGTTTTCTGGTGGACTTTATTCCTTCTGTGATTACTGTGTGTTTATGAATTAGTCCCATTTTATTTTTTATGAATTTCTTCACCTCAGATGTGCCTGCAAATGTCTGTTTTGATCAGTGTACTACCCCAGTAAACCCAGTTAAATAAATAAATTGTATGGGTAGATGCAAATTAACACCAAGGTTATGAACAGCTATACTTGATTTGGGAAGTGATCACTATTATGTGTTTGAAAAGGTTGACAAGAATTTCTAGGTGTTTCCTTTTAAAGGTGAACGTGGTTAGCTATCTTATGGTCCCCTTATCACTTACCTGGTATAGTTCCTGTGTTCATATGCAGGCATGCACTAGTGAAGAGTTGTTCTGTTATTTGTAGGTTGAGGTGCCTGAATTTTTACTTGAGACTTTTCTTTGATGATTTTTTGCTTGAGTCCTTTCTCAAAATAGGGTAACCATTATGAATAAATGTACTAAAACTTTGATTTTTGTAGTGAAAAATTGTCAAGTGTAGTCCTGCGTTTCTGTCTTTCCTTTTGGGTTTTCATTTCTGCTGTATTTTAGTTTATGAACCTTCTTCGCTCTGCTGCTTGTTGTCCATAGGACTGTGATGGATGATAATAGGACAATGTTAGGAAAGGCAGATCTTGATGTCTGCCGATTATCAGTATGTACTGTCTCAGCATGTACTGTCAGGTGTGGAGATCTCAAGCCATAATATGCTGAATTAAAATATTTCCATATAATCACATTTACCTATTTAAGTCTGCTGTGTCCCATTAATTTTAATTGTGTCTGAAAGATGCAGTTAGATACTTGTGTAACTGAAAATGCCCTTTTGGTGGGGTAAAACAATTAACCTAAATTTCTGGGTGTATATGTGACTATACTTTGTTACACTACTAGGTTATTACTTTGTAGTTATATAGTGATATTTTGTTTTCTCTTAATAGCACAACTCAGCTGTGACTTGTTACTGAACTGTAATTATGGCAGTGTACTGCACAACAGTTTGTTATTCTGTAAGCCTTCATCTGAACAGCCCATGTTTTTCTCCTCTTCAGATATTAGACCTGAAGCGACTTTACTCCAATGACATCCATGCCATGGCAGCGACTTATGGTATAGAGGTAGCTCTCAGGGTCATTGAAAAAGAAATTAAAGATGTTTTTGCAGTTTACGGTATGTATATGTTGTATTTCTCTATAATGAATTATTACCTAATGAAGTTTAGAAATGTTTTGAAGACGGAGAAATCTAGAAACCTGATGTTTTGAAGATGTTGGAGAAACTTTTTTTTTTTTTACTTTCTGCTACTTTTATGTTTTATGCACAAACAAGTTAAATATATGTACTGATGGACGGGTAGTGCACTGGGAAAGTTAGACTGAAGGAAACATTTGAAATCCTTGTCATATGTACCACATCCCACCTTGTGTCAGATATTTAGATTAACATCATGACTCACCACAACACACAGGATGAAGTCTCTGATTATCATTGAGAAAGGTAATTCGTAAAACACTGGCATGCAGTCTACTCCCCCCACATTTTCCTGAGATATGGAAAACTATGTAACTAGTGTAGTTGGTATTCCAGAGGTCATTCTATGGCAGGTGACCCAGCATGGATACTCAGTCCATTGGACATGCACTCACTGGTGCATATGGTAATTTTCCATGTAGAAATTCACCTTTGGACAGCACAGTCTGGTGCCTATGCAAGGCTCCACAAAGACCTGGAATGACACAAATCCACCTTTATTATGTAGCACTGTGTGTTCAAGCACCTTATCACCCACCTCAGTGCCTTCTGATATTTGCTTTTTGTCCCAGTATTAGATTAAAGCAGGCTGCTCTCTGCTGGAAGTAAGGGTAGGGAAATATCTTCCTCATCCGCCTCCTGAAAGTGGAATTTTTATTATCCTGAGGTCCTTGTTTTTCATGTGGTTTGGACAATAAAACCACCTGTGACCTCCATATTGCTCCCTTCCCGATGACTGTTTTAGTAACATATTCAGGTTCTTAAAGTCCTTGATGGATCAGCTTGTAGTTTCTCTGCTTCTTCCACAGAAAAGGCTAAAAAAGCTTTTAAAAAGAAAAAAGTGGAAAGTTATCATCCCTTCTTATGGGTGCTGTCATGAATGATGCTATCTTTGAAATCTAGAGGTATTTGAATTCCACTCACTGTCTGTCTCTCTCTCTCTACTACTAAGAAGGATGCCCTCCAGAAACACTGAAGGAGTGAACAAACATCTTGAAAAAGTTTCACAAAACAGATAAATTAGTTGATTGTTTCATTCAATGTATGTCACAGGGACTACATCATCTTTGCTCTTTGACACCAGGTAGACTCGAGGAGATTTTAAAAGTTTAGGTTGGACGGATTTTCTCCTGTACCAGTTTGGACCTTAAGTTCCTTAACTGGTGTGTGTATTATATTCTTTACAGTAATTATGATACCTTCTGTACTTTAAACGAACTTGTTCATTTTTTAATATTTGTAAAATCATTCTGTTGACATTGTTACTCTGTATTTTTTGTGTGAGATGCATTAACATATTTTTGATAGTAAAGTTTTTTTCCTTCATGGCAGTTGGAAGGATGGCCTAATGGTTAAGGTGTTTGCCTTACAAACACAAGGTGCAGGGTTTGAGTCTAACAAGGGATAATTGGCTAAGCTTAAAATGGCTCGCAAGGGCAGTTAGCTTAGTACTATCTATGAACCTACGAACCTATGTGCTGAGACTAAAAATGATCTGATGAGATGAATATTCTACCCTGGTTAACAAAGTAAATTAATAAAATAAATGAATATTGCATTATCTTTCCCATTTTTACCCCTTCCATGTCAAACAAGCCACCACTGTCTTCACCATCCTGTTATCCTGCCTGTAGATGACTACTTTACTGTTTGGTGAAATGTTATTTGCTGTTGAATCATCATGCCCTTATGGACTCTGCTCTTGTCTGGTCTGTGTTGAACTGTAGCAAAGTATATTATCACTACTGGTGTCAGTGTGATGCTATCCTTCTTCTGGCGAAGCCCTCTGCAGTCTCTGACAACAGGTGATTTACATTTGGGTTGAGAAACTTACCTGGATGCCCCCTATTGCAGGGAAAATTGTCCCTTCTGAAAACAGGGACTTCACATAAACCTACTTGACTGAAGGGCAATTTCAAAAAGCAAATTTAGACCAGAGTGTATCCTGCTGTAGTCTGGCAGTCATGCCATGTTTGGGTACATAAACTGGATAGCACATGTTTGTACCCCCTAAACAGTGAAGCAGTAGAGATCTAGAAGTGGCCATAAACCACACAAACTCTGTTATAGCAGTTCACATCCTAAATAAAAGGAATATACTTCCTGTGTCAGATCAGCTGCAGACATGTTCTAGAGCTCAGGATAAAGAGTCTTTCTTGCACAAGATGTCTGAGTGATCCCAAAGATCATACATTTTTCCTCACAGGAGAATGCATTGTTACCGTAATTCTTGTTTCGTCAGGACATTGGGGCATTGAATTTGGATGTATTTTTCTCCTATGGTAGACTCTCCTACATCTTTTTACCTTTTCCTGTGATTTCACATATAACTAAAATCAGAGCTTAAGTACCAAGACTCCTCTCTCTGATTTGTTATGGAATTGTCTATGCAAGTATAGGAATCTGTCCCAGTGCAAACCAGTTAAATATTCTTGAGTTAATGTACTGATAGTTCTGCTTTCATCTGTGTCTGCTTGTTTAGATCCCTTTCTCCTTTTAGATTTTCCAAAGCAAATTACAGAGTTGACTGAAGCGGCCAAAAGGCCTTCAGTCTTCTTAAGTTTACTTTGTCAAATTGCAGATATTCTCCATCTGGATGGAGCATTTTTTTTCTACACTTGGCTAGTTTGCAGGTGATCCTGACCTGTATTTGGCAGCTGGTTGACATTGACCTATGTTATTTAATAGTGAGGCTGCATGTTCTGCTATCTGTGACCATCACAGCCAGTGGAAGGCTCGGCACTAAGATGTCAAGTGATTCTTTAAAGGGTTCACATCTTGGAAGATGCTATTCTTGTTGGCCATAATTTCCTCCCATATATTATTGTGGTAGGTGATTACTTGTAAAGTACACAAAAGTGGCCCAAAAAATATCCTTAGACCAATCCGTTCATGTCCCGTTTCCCCTGCTGGCCAAATTCATACCCTTGATGTGCAGTGCCAGCTTCGATGAGTCCAGAAAGGCAAGATCAGCTTGTTTCTTGTGCTGTAGATAAGGCTGGTCTAATTTTGGCTCAGGAACCCTTATATAAGGGGATTGCTAGCTGAATTGTATTTTACCACCAGACACTACACTGCCTTTTGGGAAATCCTATCAAAACCAGCCCTGCTAGGTGCACATTTGCTTTCATTGCCTGTTTCATGAATGTATCCCTTGTAAACCTTTGTGTTGTGGCCACTAGGTTATTCACACAACAATTACCAACAGTTGTTGCTTGGACTCCTCCTGCTCTCCCTAGTATGAGGACAACTTCCCTTTTGAGTATCAGCAGATGCAGTTTCCTTTAAGCTGAGAAGATACATATGTTTAAATTGTGTAGTTCTAACTTTCAGATTGCTGCGGTGGTGGTGCTGCGGTAGCATTGTCGCCTCACAGTAAGACTCTGTCCGGTTCGATTCTCAGCTAGAGCGTCTTCTGCATGGAGACATGCGTGAATGGGCGTACCTTCGTTGAAGGTTGTGCGTCAGGGCTGGTAACTTGGCACATAAAAATCAACTACCAATCATTAGCGGACGGGAGTTCCGCTGTGGTGACCCCTAACCGGGACAAGCCGAAAGACACAACAAGTTCTAACTTTCAGATGTGCTAGTTTGGTGCATAGTTATACTGGGGACTGCAGGGGATGACCTTATACCCCTGGCCTTGTGTATGATGTCATGGCATTAACTTGAACATGGCACTTGAGATTGCCAATATTACGCCAAGCTAGGGATTCAGGAGGAAGAAAACTGAACAATTGTCCTCTGTAGAGATCCTTCTAAGAGCCAAGCTGTTGTTTGAACTACATGGATTGGTAGGTATTCCAAGGCCAGTGAGTCTCTTGACCCATTCACATCTTGCCAGTACCCTCACTTAGGCCACACCTTCTTTCATCAGAAGGGCCATACCAGTCAGTCCTACAGTAAATTTTGAATATCCATCTAGTCATGTAGTTCATGGATAAAAGATGATAGTGAGTTGCACTGCTTAACATGTAGGAGAAGTTTATTCCAAAGGTTTGTCACTGGGATGTAAATCTATCCCTCCAACATGTTATATTTGTCTGTTATAGATTTCATTTCATAGTTGTAGTACTGGTGGAAATGTTGAACTTGCAGAGAAACAAGAGGTCCAGGACAATCCAGTCTCTGGCATTCTAAGTGAGACTGAGATCTTCCATTAGTAGTCTATAAGACACTGAAAAAGGGATGGAGCTTCTGGCCTCTATTGGTAGTTTGAATGTAGACCTGTGATCTTTTTGGTTAGGAACCTTTTAGGTCTTTCTGTTTGATATGCTTAGTGAGACACATCCCAAAAGGTGCATTGTACTCAGTAATTGGCCTGATCAGTGAAGATTACAAGAAGTAATTACCTCTTTAGCCCTTGATGATATTCCTTTGGCAGTTAGCTATGCTGACATCCATTGCACATGATGGTCAAAAAAGAGGGTGCTGTTAAACCAAGCACTTCAGTCCATGAGTACATTTTCATTTTGTAGTGGTGTGTTGTCTGTACAGTATTATGAAGGGAGAGGTTGTCTGCCAAAAATGTTGACACCACACTTTTTATTATTTAGCTTGAGCCCATTTTTACTGCGCAAAGAGTTTAGTAGGGATAGTTCCTTCTGGAAGGTTTTAATGTCACAGGGTGACTTAACAACTGCCCCCAGTTTGCAGTCATTTGCAGACTTTGTTAGCCAGAGATCTTCAACTCACACTGTGAGGGTTCTGTCTTTCAGCCAGTTTGCCATCCATCTTACCATATATAGGTCAATTTGTAATGCATTTAACTTTTGTATGATGCTAGCATGGGGGAATGGTGTCAAATATATCTGCTTTTTCCTCTTTGAAGGTTGCAGAGTACTGGTGGAAGGGAACCTGATATATAAGCTTGGAAGTTTGTGAATTCTGAAAGTAATCTGCTGAAGCATTTCAGGTTTAGCACTAATAAAAAAAAAGTGTGCATGGCGTTTTCTAACATCAGGGTTACTACGGTGTTGCTGCTCTGGAAGCTAGAAAAAGTTGCAATGATATGGATTTGTGCACTGTTGTCTCATGCCAGCTTGCATACACCACACAAGCATGCACTCACATACACCATTTCGTAATTATTAATCTTCATCCTCCCTCCTTGTACTTGGTTCATTCTACTGTTGGCTTTGTACTGTGATGAACAGTTTAAAACAAACTTACTTCGCAGCTGCACGTGAACTGTTAGCTAAGTAGGTTTTGATTATACTTGACAAATGCACACTGTTCATTATAAATGCATGGTAACCCTTCTTAATAGTGTTATTTACATTTTTAACTCGGTAAAATAAAGTTTGTGAAAAAAAAATTGCAAAAACTACATGACAGCACCAAAACTCAGAGTAGCATTCTGTCCCTCCGGTCTTATTTTCCAAATTTTCTAAGTATGTGGCTATACCTTTGATGCTGTTATGTACTGAATTTATTTAATTTCTACTAGAAGGGCTAGTGCCTTGATTATGAAAGACAGAGATTGCTGTTCATGTCTGTCAAGCTGTGGTTTTCATCCCCTCTGGTGTCTGTAGACCTCTTGGGTTGAACAATATTGTGTGCAACAGTTATGAACAGGAGTACTCATTCTGATGCATCACTTTGGGAATCTAACGTTGCTTGGCATTTTCTGATTTGGTTTTGTGTAAGAGAATATGCATCCCTGGCCTGATAGCATAGAAGTTAAGGCGCAGGATTACCAACTGGTAAACCTGTGTTTGAAACCTGGCACTGAGTCAACCGGGCAGCAACAGTATCTGTGCTGAAGAAAGACCTGGCAATCTACTCCCATAATATATATATTAAAATCTCTATGGGGCCATCCCATTGAGTCATCATGAGTCGATTATGATTCAAGGGGCAATTACTTGCTTAAGAGAATTTGCTTTAGATGATTTTATTCAGGCTGATACTACTTTGCTTTGGTTTGTGAAGTCATTTGATGCATTTGCCCAAGCAGATACCTTAAATAGTTTATATAACTACAGGATTAGTAGTTCTGTTATAGTCTGCATTCATTACTGTTTTATGATAGAACACAGACTGAGTTTCTGATGCTCTAATGTGGCACATATTAGCTGTGTTCTTCAAGGATCCCTCTTTAATCTCATTCTTCTTGGCTGTTTTTTACACACACAGTACAAGTCAGATGAGTTTATTTTTTTCAAAATTTGTGATTGTACATTGGGAAGCTTTGTGACTTATGAGGAGGCTGGGGAAAGCTGTGGAACTTTAGTAGCTAGTTGTTATGGTGTGAAAATATTGACTTGTCCTTCAGCATTAGAAGAATCTTGAATTTAGTTGTACTATAAGAGATAATTCTGTTTCAGTCAGAAGTTAGACATAGATAGTATGGCGGATAATAGGGTATTTTTGATATTGCAAGGAGCCAGTAGCAGGTATAGTTAAGTCCTCTATCCCTGTTTGTCACTGAGACATATATTGGAATATACTGCAGCCTTTTGTAGTTACCACATTAAGGAGAGTGTTCATCTTGAGAAGCTGCAACCTTGTGTCACTAAATTATGACATCGATGGGAGCCCACTGAACACTGAAGGCATTATAAGAGATCTGGGACATAGGTTGACAGCAACCTCTCCTTCGACCACCACATTTCCACTGTGGTCAGAAAGTCCTTCTGTGTGGCACATCTCATTACCAAGGGTTTTGCATTCAGGAAGAAAGAGGTCATCATCTCTCTCTACTCTTCTCTCATTAGACCAATCATAGAGTATAATGCCCCATTTGGCACGTACCTCACTAGACACCTGCAACAGCTGGAGAGGCCAGAAAAGTGTCTCATGAAGAGGATCCTAGGCCTTAAACACATGTCCTACACGGACAGACTCAAAAAAACTCCAGCTATTCTCTCTCTCTCTCTCTCATATCGAGTACTAAGAGGCGACCTCTGCTTTTCTTACAAAACCATGTCTGACCCATCTCTGTTAGAAATGCTACATCTAAAGAAATCCCAATCCCTCCGCACCACATGCTCCAGAGACCTCAGCCTCATTACCACAATCAACAGAACATGCTGGAGGGACAGGTTCATAACCCAGAGACTGCCCATGCTCTGGAATAGACTTACCATACATGTCAAGCAGAGCACCTCAATGGCCCTCTTCAAGAGAAATCTTGGTGAGTGGATGGGAAATAGAAAGTTTACCCTGAGCACCAGTCCAGTGGCTGTAGTTGACAGAGGCACTGGGAACTAGCATCGGGCAGCACTATACCAGGACACTTCTATGGGCTTGGCTTGTAAAGGCTCCAGGGCCATTAGCCTAGTACACACCTATGAACCTATGAATATCTATGAGGTTACAGTTAATTAGTTAAGACTTCCAGCTAACACAGCACAGTTTGGACTGTACTCCTTTGTCATGTAGATTTCTTAGATTTGTCCTGTATTTGACCTATAGGGCCAAGCAGGGTCCAATATTGTATGAATCCCTTTGCTTAACTTGTATGACACATGACAGAGATGTGTGCCAAGCTTAATTGCAGGTCATTTTTGATCACCTCTCTAAGCATACCTCTCAACTGTCCAGATTGTTGCAGAATGTCCAGATTTTTGCCTCATATTTTTGATCTGATCCTCATAAAATTTGTGGTTTCCTGGCAAATCACTAAGGACTGAACTCACTAAATAATGACATATATTTCAGTTTCAGACTTAATTTCCTTAAGAAAGTGGATGCTAAAAGAAATCCTATTATTCTAGCAACTTTCTAAGTTTATAGGAGCAATGTTTAAAATTTGTCCATATTTTTGGGTCTTTGTCCCCCATTATTTTAAGATTTGTCCAGATTAATTGAGCTAAGAAGTTGAGCGGTATGTGTATAAGGTTTGATTTCTGTCTAAAGCTCAAGGTTCTGATTTCTCAGAGAATTCACTTTTCTCTGAGATGTAGTCAACCTAGATTTATGTGTGTTTAAGTAACAGGGTTGTGGGCGGGGGTATTGTCCTTCCATATTTGGGGGTACAGGAGGGTGAATCTTCCGTGAAAAAAATACTTCAGACTGAAACAGCAAATTTCTATTGTCTGTTTCACTCACTTCTGTGTGTTGATGACTCATTTGTCAAACCTCTGTCATGGAGTGGCTAGACACATTTCAGGGACTGGGTCTCTGCTTAGTTTTAAGAAGGTAGTGGGTTAACACCAGTTCTAGAAAATGGCTACTTTTAAGATGTTTTTTTTTTACTTATCATAGGCTTCCTTTAAGCTTGAAGAATGGTACCTCTTTAAAAAAACAAAAAAAAAAAAAAAAAAAAAACAGGAGCTAGCGTAATCCTTTTGGAACATGCAACAAGTTTTTCACAAGGCATCTTAAGTTGACTACTGAATTGGTCACTATAAAGACATTAAAATCTTTGACAAATTACATCAGTACAGAAATTATGAATGCAATTTCGTATTAACTGTAAAACAGCACTTATTACAATGTAAAGACCATTTTCCTGAAATAGGCTTTATTGTAATGTTGGTTGGTATTCAACCCTTTATTGTTTGCACTGTCTTAAATGCAGCTGCCACTCTATTTATGCTAACGATAAATAATTCTTAAAATCACCTCCCCTGCTATCTTTTATCACTTGTAATTGAAATTAAAAAAAAAAAACTTCATGATCAGCATAATGACATGACAGTGCATTGGTCTCTCTTCCTCTTCTGTTTTCTGCTTTATGTTTCTTAATTTTCATTCTAAAACTGTGTTCAGGTTTGCAAACATAAAAAATAGCCACAGCTCCAGCTTGCCAAAAACAAGTGGCAAAACCTTTGAAATTATTGTTATATTTTTCTTGTGATAGTATCACCCACCTCTATGTAACACATCAAGCAACTGTTATATCTGAATGTCCCCTCTATTGCCCTTTTCTGCTTACATTCCTTCTTGAATAACTTCTTTATATTATTTGCTATTCTATATGAAGATATAAAGATTTTATTTAATCCTTTTGCTCACTTCAGCATTAGATAATACAATATCCCAGTTGCTGTTTATTACATTTTCAATCCATTTGCTACGTGAGCACACTGCATGGTGCATTGTAAATTATTATTATTATTACCTGAATTTTTACCAAATTCTTTACTAATGTTTATAGTACTGTCTATATTATTCTTATTTTCCATTCTATGTTCCGATTGAGGTAATGGCCCTACTAGACGTCTAACATATGTCTTATCAAATTCTTCTCACCTTGCAGTAAATAACTTTGACACTGTCTTTTTGTTAAACAGTCTTTTTCTGCCCTGATTCCTTTATTTAATTCATCTGCCTCACTAGCATTATGCAGCACCCACATAGTGTCCCCTTGGGATATTTCTTTTCACAAAGTAGGGGTGCTCACTCTTGAAATGTTGTATTCTGTTAACAGCTACAGATTTGTTGTATATTTTACCAGTCAACCTATTGTTCTCAAGTCCCAGTCAGCAGCTCATAGGCTCATCCACTGTCATGTCTGCCAGTAGTATCCGTGAGACCCTCTGTGGAGGTGTCTCATTTCAGCAGTAGGCTTTGTCTTATGGATCCTTCCCCTTATTAACTAGCACTGGAGGGAGAGCAGAGTGCTGATGAGCTGTCATCCTTGACTCAATATTTTTACTCGATGCACCTATATCCCACTCCCTCTAGGCTGATTATGTGGTACCCTGCTTTGCTGAATGTAATGCAGGTGTATGGTTCTGCAAACTCATGCTGCTCAGTTGGCATAGGAACACTTCCTGGCTGTGCTTTTGCTTGTGTGGTCCCACTACATGGATCTGCAATTCCTGGACATTTCCCATGTGGTACTTCTGAGGTAGCACCAGATCAGTCCTCTTCCTCTAATATGGATGACCTGCTATCAGCTACTCAAATCACAACCCTCCCTAAGTGACTCTATCAACACCTAGGCTGCTGCTGGAACGTGGGTCCTTTAGTCACAGCATAGTTAGAGCTCCATATCCACATAAAAATAAGTAATAGATAAAGCATTTGTAAAACTTGACGTACTTAGAATTGCTCTTTCCAAGTTTTTTCCCAATAAACAGCTTTATTAAATTATCAGATATGACTTAGGCAATCTTACATTTATATAAATGAAAAACAAACAACATTGACACCACTGTAGTTGTAAACATTATACATCACTTGTAATCTATCCAGGCATTGTTAGTTAAACATCATATGGCTCATTCAGATCCTGCCTCTTAAAACTCATTCCTTCTCTGCATATATTGTTCCCCCAATTCCCATTTTTTTCTGTGTAGTTTGCTCCTTCCCTTTTCTAAAGATCCCAGTTTCAGTTGTTTTATTTCTGTTACTATATTCACTACTTCTAATAAAAACTGGTCTTGACTTTGATTTGCATTTTCTAGTAATTGCTTTTTTTAGCAGCCACCATAATTAGACTCAGCAAGGCTTTACTAAGTCTAGGCAAGCCGATTCTGTATTATAGCTCAAAAAATCATCTCCCCAGTCAATCCAATCCACTCACCCAGCATCTCTGACACAGCAGTCCGTAGGGAATCCCTAAAGTCTGCCAGCTCACCACACTCCCAAAAATATGTTCCCAGCCACCTCTTTCTTGCCCGTCACACCCCCCCAACATTTGCTATCCACATGAAGAAAAATTCTTTGGAGTCTACTTGGGGTATAAAATACCTATGTAAACACTTCCAGGCAAAGATCCTTAATTTTCTAGACTTTGTAACATATTTGGGAGATGCACATATATCCTGCTATTGTCTCTTTGTAAATTGCTTATCCAGTCTCTCTTTCTCCAATCCTTTCTAAACTCCTCTGATTGATTCTTATAGTTATCATGCAATATTTTACATGCTCTACTAATTATTCCTTTTTAATGGCAGCTTCTGTTCTGTATTCTATTAAAAACTCTACCAGTGATGGTCTTTCATTTAGGATCCCCCTATTTCTTTAGCTTTGCTTGCACTCTGATATCAGTCCTTGATAAGGAAGGCAGTTTGTAATCTGCAGTCCAAATACATTCTTGGCCTCTTCCCATTCTAGTAGCTTTCCCTTTCTAGCTATTTGCTCCCAATACTGTGGTTCCTTTGCCAGTTTTCTCCAATAAATTCCAGCCCCCCTCTTGCTTATTATCTGTATCCCTAACCACAACCATCCCTATCGACATAATCTCTTTTCTCCATTCTCATGCTAGATTAGTTCTTAGAATACTCCCTGCTGTTTTATGAATATCATACTCTGTATGTTTTTTTTGTTCTTCTTAAGAGTCTGCATCCAAAATCCCACTCTTTCAATATTTCTTGAGCTTCCCGCCCTGTATCATCATCATTCCTTTCCACTTTGAATTATAGTTTTCTGCTTGTGCTATGTATAAGAGCCTTAACTGTGTTGCTCTAAAATACCCTCTTAAACTAGGTAATCCTAGTCTGTCTTGTTCTATTAGAAGAATCATCTTATCCCACGTGACCCTTACTGTCTTCTCTTCCCAGATGAAATCCTTCAACTATTTTTTAATTGCTGTTTACAGCTTCTCCTCTGGTTGATAAAAATATGTCTGACCTGTGCATAAGACTAAAGGGACTAAAAACATTTTAATTGCTTGTATCTTAGTATCCATATAACAAAGCTTCCAGTTTCTCAATTTTTGTACTATCTTCTGTTTAGCCTCTTCCCAAATATCCTTAGCTGCCAAAACAGTCTCATTTCTAATCCATACTCCTAAATACTTCATTTTATCATGTCCCCATAAATACAGATATTGTCAGGTATATGTGGGTACATAATTTAATGCTATTGCCTTTGTTTTAGCTTCATTAATTTTGCATCCCGAAAAGATTTGAAACTGTCCTAAAATATTCCACAACACTGTAATGTCCCTTTCTGTTTTTTTCAGGTATAAAATAATATCATCTGCAAATAGAGCCAGCTTTTCCTGACTACAATACCAATTATATCCTTGAATATCTGAGTCCCTTATTTTCTTTCTCAGAGGTTCTAAATATAATGCAAACAACAAAAGGGAAATTGAAAACCCTGCCTGGTTCCCTCTACTCAAGCATAAGTTATCAGAGAGGATCCCACTCACTTTAATTTTCACCTCCAATCTCTCAGATAAACTCCTACTCAGCCTTATAATTATATAAGGGAAAGCAAATGCTTCCATTGCCCTGCTCATGAAGTCCAAGAACTCTGTCAAATGCTTTCTCTGCATCAAGACCCACCAGTAACAGTGGTATTTTCTTATATTCTGCTTCCCTCTGGATCATCAGTGTTATGTTAATATTGTCAAATGTTTGGCTCCCCACCACAAAAAACACACTAATCCATATCTGTTAAGTCTGGTATCACTTTTGCCATTATTTTAGCCATTGTAGACATAAACACTTTATAGTCATGGTTTAGTATTGAAATGGGCATGTATGAAGTTGGATCTATTGAATCTTTACCCTCTTTGGGTATTACCGTTACCACCTCTTTCTTCCAGGATACGGGTACTTCTCCTCCTCTTAAAATACTGTTAAACAAAACCTTTCAGATCTTTATCCGTTTTTCCACCCTAGCTTCCAAACTTCACAGGAATACCATCTGCTTGTGGGGACTTTTTTGTAGATTGATTATACATAGCCATTTTTATGTCATATTTTCCTATCCTAACTGTTAGTAATTGAGCCTCATCTACCTCTGACCTTGGCATATTTAATTCTTCATAAACATTTCCATTTGTACCTTTTCTTGATTTCCATATTTTTCTGCTTTATACAAACTTTCATAACATTTCAGAAATATTTCTAATACTTGCACAGGATCCCTTGTTATCTTCCTTGTTACAGGCTCCCTAAGCTTGGTGACAATCGTTTCTACTTTCTGTAGCCTGAGTCATTGTGCTAAAAGTTTTTGTGCTCTTGGATTATTATGAAAAAACAGTTGCTTCACAGCAGTCGTTCTAAACTCGTGCATATTATCGAGGTAATCCTTTATTTTCTGTTTAGCATTCTGCAGTTCCTCCTTTTCTTGTTCTGAGAGATTCCCCCTATTTTGCAATACTTTAACATTTGTCAGTCCCTCTAAATAATTCTTGTTACTTCTTAACCCATATCCCCCTTTCCTTTATTTCCACCCTAGTTTTAAACTCCACTTTAATTTTATCCCAAACACTAGCTATATTTTTAGAAAATAATTCTTTCTGCTCTAATAGTTTCTGAATTAATTCCAAAACCCATTCCTTAAATTCCTCTTTTCACCCGATAGGTAGGAAAGGGCCAGTGTCTCATTTTTATTTTATTACCTTGTGTTTTTATTTAGTTATTATTGGCGCATGATTTAAAATAGTTACTGGTTGGGTTTCAAGACCTTCAATTTAAATGCTCATGTTCAAGTGAGATATAGGTTCATAGGTTCATAGGTTTATACTAGGCTATCTGCCCTAAGGCATTTATAAGCCTAGCCCAAATTATTGTGGCTTACGCCACCCCTTATATGAAAAAATACTGTGCCCATTAGTTTGTTGTGCCTCTGTCCAGCAGTGACACAGAGATGATTCCTGGGGTAAACCTACGATCTCCCATCCACAGGTCTAGATTTCTCTTGAACAGAGTCAGCGAGGTGCTCTGCCTCACATGGACCGGGATTTTATTCCACAGCATAGGGAGTCTCTGAGTGATAAATCTATCCCTCCAGCACGTCCTATTTATATCCGTGCTAAGGTTTAAGTCGCTTGCTCTAGTGGTTTTGGTGGATTTGGATTTTTGAGGTGGAGCATGTCCATTAATTCGGGTTGGACATGGCCTTGTATGTCAGGCACATGTCACCTCTGAGCAGACGGTATGCGACTGAATAGAGCTGGAGTTTCTTCAATCTGGCAGCATATGACAGATTTTGGAGTCCCTTTATCCTTTTGGTGAGGAACTTTTGGGGTCTCTCCAATTGCTGCAGATGTCGGGTGAGATACATCCCGAATGGGGCATTGTACTCGATCATTGGTCTGATAAGTGAAGAGTACAGGGAACAATGACCTCACTAGATCTGGATGTGAATCCCTTCATGATCAGGTGGGCAATGTAGAAGGTCTTTCTAACCACTTTAGCAATGTGAGTGTCAAAAGAAAGGCCACTGTCAACCTGGGTCCCCAGGTCCCTGATAACCTCTTCTGTGCTTAGTGGATTGCCACCTATATGGTAGCTTGGGGTTACCTTGTTTTTCCCGAAGGGTATGACTATACATTTTTGGCGTTTAACTTCAGGCCATGGCTCTGGCACCAGCTATCTGTTTCCGTGAGTCCCTTCTGAAGGATATCCGTGTCCGATGCACTTTCCACTATGGCGCCCAGTTTGCAGTCGCCTGGATACCTTGTCAGCCAAAGTACTCCCATGTTGGCCTGTCCCTCTGAGTAGTAGCTGCCAAACAATAGGGGCCAAGGACCGAGCCCTGTGGGACACCACTTGTGACTGGCTTGGAGTCTGACACAGCGCCAGCAACTCTAACCCTGTGGGTTCTGTCCTTAAGCCAGTTTGCAACCCATCTTGTGACATATGGGTTTACATTTAAGCTGGTAAGTTTTTCTACAATACCCGAGTGGGGTATTGTGTCGAAAGCCTTTGCAAGGTCAAGGTAGGCTGTATGGACTGCCTTTCCTCATCAATGGCCTTGGTGACTGTTTCAAGAAGTCGACCAAGTTCAAAAGGCATGATCTTCCCTTGACAAAGCCAAACTGGGTCGGGTCCAATGTCTGCAAGTCCCCTATATCTTTGTTTATGAGCTCCATTATGATCCTCTCCATAGCTTTGCAGACTAGACTTGTTAAGCTTATGGGGCGGTAATTACCAGGGTCCGTGAGGCGCCGCCTTTGTGGAGTGGGACAACAGTTGCCGACGCCACTCCTTGGGCACGTATCCTGTGGTAAGGCTGAGATTAAACAGCTGCCTTATGTGCGGTTTAATTCCTCATTTAGCTCGTGTAGCACACAGCCGGGGACACCATCCGGTCCCATTGATGCTGTGTTTTTAGCTTTAGAGAGAGCAGCTTTCACCTGCGCATTTGAGATGTCCGGGAGGCTACACTCGGCTGGGATAGTTATCTCTCCTTTAGGGGAGAGGGGTGAAGTTTGCACTGAACCTGTCTGCCAGTATGTTGGCAATGTCTGTGGGTTCAGTGATTTTTGTATCATTTTGGACTCATTCTGAGCATATCTGGGAGTTTCCACCCAGGTTCCTAACATAGCTGAAAAAGGCCTTATGATTGTCCTTTGAATCCATGGCAATTTTTCTCTCAAAATTGGCCTTAGTTGATTTTATGAGTGCTCGTATTTTTTTACTAATAATGATCAGGGGTGACTTCCCTTTTATGGATTTTGTTCTATCATGTAATAGCTTTCTCCTCTTATTGTAAAGTTTGTTAATGGCTGGGGTCCACCAGACTGGACGTTTGCCCTTTGTGGAAAGAGTCTTGGTTTTATTTGGGATTGCCTGATCCATGCAGTCCTGGAGGTGTTCATAGAAGGCATTTGTAAGGGCTTCTGCAGCTTGGGTTGTGGTTTCCACTGGCTCAGGGGCCTTGAAGGATACCACACCAGTCTTGAGTAGTGTGGTTTGCTTTAGAGAAGTTCTTCACTATGGTCTTTTTTGTTTGGGGTGGGGGCGGATGTGGATTTCCAGTGAGATTAGTTTATGATCAGATCTCACCAATGAGGGATATACTACCGGTGTGGAGCATTTTGTCCCCATGTTTGTGACAATGAGATCTAGTATATTTTCTCCTCTCGTGGGAACAGTGACTAGCTGTTCCATGGCATTTGAATTTATGAACTCCAGGAACCATTGGGCTAGAAAGTTAGGGCTTGAGTAATGTTCCCAGTCTATATTCGGGTAGTTGAAGTCACCCAATATGATGGTGTTTGGAGATACATTTATACCCTCCAGTGTCTTCAGGAAGGCTGTGTGGGGTTTCCTGAGTTTGAGAGGGTGGCCTGTAGCATGCTACAATTTGTAGAGCAGTTTTGCCTATGGTTAGTTGCACCTGGATGGTTTCCGAGCTTGATGCGTTGCCACCAACCTGGAGGTGTGGGTATCCTTTATGAATATGGATACACCCTCCTTTTGTGGTGTGGTCCGGGTTTTGGGGCGGTAACGCATGATATGAGGTAAAACCTAATAGTGCCGGGGTGCTCTCAGGAGCCTTGAACCAGGTTTCAGTTACAGCACAGACATCGATGTTCTCCATACTGAGAAGGGCCTCAAGTGCGTGCATTTTGAGATTTAGACTTCTGGCATTGAGCAGCATCACCCTCAGTTTCTTCCCATTTTTGTTTTCTAGGGTGGTAGGTTTAGAATTTGAGCCTTGCCTAAAAAAGGCACTATGGGGGTGGCAAGAGCCTTAGCCAGTATCCGGAATCCCAGGGGTGACAGGTGCAAGCCGTCCCTTGCGAAGCAGCGTGGCTTGTCAAGCATGTCATCCCAGGCAGACAGACACTGGATCCCCTTTGAATGACACCAGACATTAAGCCAATTGTTAAAGCTGATCATCTTGTCTCTATATTGTGGCATCATTCTTGGTGAAGGAAGGATACTGCTCAGGGTTAGGGTCATACCTGCCTGGGCTACATAATCAGAGAGCTCCTCTATGTCTCTTTTCATGTAGTCCAGGGAGGTACGTCTCAGGTCGTTCACACCAGCATGGACAATGACTATGTCATATTTGTACTTGCCGTGGAGTGACCCGAGTGCTTGTGTTATGTGGCGGATTCTAGCACCCGATAGGCAGCTTACTGTGACCCTCTCCTTGTTCAGCCTGGTGAGTGGGACGTCAGTGTGTCTGTGACTATGGAGTCACCTATGACAAGTATGTTTGGTGTTGTATTTGGCCTTAAGGGCTGTGACTGCTTTGCACACTGCTTTTGTGGTTTATGTGTTGCTTGTGGGGTGTCTTGAGGTAGCAGTTGTTTGGGTGTCTGCTTTGGAGGCCTCTGCTGTTTAGGTAAATTTTTACTCAGAGCCTCCGAGTATGTCTTTGTGTGTTTGTGTTTGATTCAGTGGAGTGGTAGCATTATGTGAGGCTGGTTTTGTGGTGTGTGTAGTTGCCTTCTCCTCCTGTCTGGTCTTGCCAGTCCTGAGTTGAGAGAGCTCAGCCTCCAGTTTGGCTAAATAGCTGCATCTCTCGCAAGTATTTGTGTTATGTGGGAGGAGGAGAGGGTTGTCTGTGTACATGAGGCAGTTATAACATTGCCTCAAGATTCCCAGATTCACCAGCTGGACCGGAGAGAAGATTGACAACTGACCTTTGGACATGCTAGAATAATATTGGGAATTCCTTAATTGAAAACAAGGGCCAGTGGGGAGTGAGGGTGTAGTGCTTTTAATTTTTAGTGCTGACTTATATAATTGCTTTAGTGAGCAAGTGCCAGGTAACTTGAGTGCAATGTGTTACAAGTAACTAAATGCAAAACGACAAACAGTAACTTTCTTTCAAGTGAAACAAGGAAATAAGTACAGTAAGCAATGCAGATATCACTAGTGATCCACAGAAGCGCTGAGAAGTTGCGTATTAGGTGGAATTAGCTTCCAGGGAAATAACAAGCAAACAAACAACAAGCATATAAACAAAGCTAGATTCAGCAGGCCTGGATCTAGTCTATGCTAGAGCAAACAAGGTGAACCAATTTCAGTAAGATACAGTTCAAATATTCAGGCACTATAAACCTTTAACCAGAAATTCCCAGCTCAGAAGGGCAGAGTCCAGCCTCTTCTCCCACAAGAGTGCAGACCACGAACCTTCTTAATGTAAAATAACTGGCCTGAAGCCCAAGTGCCTAAACCAGAACTAATACACTTGGACACTGGGCTCTCAATCAGCAGTTCCCAACTTAGAAGGATGAAAGCTACCTGTCCTGCCACCACAGTGCTTGCCACAAACCTTCCTAATGTAAAACAACTGGTCTGAAGCCCAAGTGCTTAATCCAAAAGACTTGAATGATAGCTACACTTTAATCAAGTTACAACCAAGCAGTAATAAATACCATTGAATACTTTAGAGAATGTCTGGATTAGTGCTCAAGTTACACAAACAAAGCTAGATCCAGCAGGCCCGAATCCAGTCTATGCCACAGCAAACAAGGCACCAACTTCAGTAAGAAACAGTTCAGATATGCATGCACTATAAGCCTTTAACCAGAAATTCCCAGCTCAGAAGGGCAGAGTCCAGCCTCTCCTCCCACAAGAATGCAGACCACGAACCCTCTTAATGTAAAATAACTGGCTTGAAAGCCCAAGTGCTTAAACCAGAATTAATACACTTTTAGAATAACAGACACTGAGCCCTCAATCAGCAGTTCTCAACCTAAAAGGATGTAAGCTACCTGTTCTGCCACAACAGTGCAGACCACAAACCCTCTCAGTGCAAAACAACTAACTGGTCCGAAGCCCAAGTGTTTAAACCAAAAGGCTTAGAATGAGTTACACCAAGCAGTAATAAATACAATTGAGTATTTTGAGATGATGCAAAAGTAAAAACAAGTAGGTAAAAACACAAGTACAGTAAAAGCAGATGAAAAATTTTTTTTTTTTTTTTTCTGAACAAGTGCTGAGATCAAAGAAACAGATTTGAGTGCTGAAACTAGAAAACTGGCTAGTTATAAGAAAAAAAACAAGCTAGAAGGCTTCCCTCAAACACATAAGGGCTTGGGGGCTCAGAAGCCTACAAATAGTCTGTACCACTTAACAAGAAAGGCAGGAAATAAGCTTAATTTTTTTTCTATTTCCCAGATGCTCTCTTTGTACACAGTAGGAGTGCCTGAAATCAGAATATGATCTCACTGCACTCGGTTGAGTGAGCAAATGAGATGGGCCCAGAGGCAGGCTGAGGGGCGGGCAGTTTCAATGCCACTAAGATTAACACCAAAACAAAAACAGGACGGGTGGGTGGGAATAACTGAAGAGCAGAATAACTTCAGATAAAAATTCCTTCAACACTCAAATTGAATACTGTATTTTTAAAAAAAAAAGAGCAGATAAAGGTACTTAAATTCTCTTATACGTCCAGTTGAATATAACCAAGTTCTTAGCTGGCCAAGCTGAAGTTTTAAAGCAGGAATTATTTCACATGCACCAGTTTAAATATGCAAGGACAGGAAATCAAAGAATGTGGCTACCCCCACACCTGTAATTACTAGCAAATAACAAAATTCAGCCAACACTAGCTTCAGTTCAAGTTACTGAAGAGCAGAATAACTTTAGATAAAAATTCCTTCAACACTCAAATTGAATACTGTATTTTTAAAAAAAAGAGCAGATAAAGGTACTTAAATTCTCTTATACGTCCAGTTGAATATAACCAAGTTCTTAGCTGGCCAAGCTGAAGTTTTAAAGCAGGAATTATTTCACATGCACCAGTTTAAATATGCAAGGACAGGAAATCAAAGAATGTGGCTACCCCACACCTGTAATTACTAGCAAATAACAAAATTCAGCCAACACTAGCTTCAGTTCAAGTTACTGAAGAGCAGAATAACTTCAGATAAAAATTCCTTCAACACTCAAATTAAATACTGTATTTTTAAAAAAAGAGCAGATAAAGGTACTTAAATTCTCTTATACGTCCAGTTGAATATAACCAAGTTCTTAGCTGGCCAAGCTGAAGTTTTAAAGCAGGAATTATTTCACATGCACCAGTTTAAATATGCAAGGACAGGAAATCAAAGAATGTGGCTACCCCACACCTGTAATTACTAGCAAATAACAAAATTCAGCCAACACTAGCTTCAGTTCAAGTTACTGAAG
>NC_056729.1:558123410-558133410 GCF_019279795.1 Protopterus annectens | reverse complement strand
CGATGGGTAAAGAGAAGTAGTCATATAAGCACTCCCAAAGAGAAGTGTTGCAGGACAGTGGGGAACACACGGGTTATATCCCTGGATGTGTAATACGGTACTTTACAAGACTAATCTCTCATCACTGAGTCAATCTCAAGCAAGTTGTCTGAAACAATCGGTTGCCAAAAAGGCAGAAACAGAGAATCGGACTCTTACAGTAGTGTAACACAGTGCCAGGGAGGGAATTTACACAATGACCCTTACATACACATCCTGACATCATTCACTCTCCATTGATTGTCAGGGTTCCATGCCATCCGTTCTGCAACCTCCCTACTACTCTGTCATAATGTCTCCTTACCAACATCTTCCTGAGGTGGTTTGTTGGGTTTGATGTAGTGTAAAAAGAAGCACAATAACAGTAGGAAAGTGTGGACAGACAGGGAACCTATCAGAGTTGCATCCTGTCTATCAACTGACCCCTCTCATCACATTTTCCATAAACTTTCCAGCACTGGCACTAAAATTCCATTTCCAAAAGTGATTTTAAAATGCAATTTTTGCATCCTCTGAGTCCCTGAAAATTAAGACTGGCAAACTAGCTCACAGCAGTAGATGATGCAAGTGGAATGCACTGACTCCACTGGTTACAATAACTGATTTGCCCTCAGCCCTGCCAAGCTATATCACTCACTTTCACAACACCCTTGTGAAACCTATATGCTGTTGTACCATGCTGATTTGTCCATGTCTTCGCAAGACACTGATTAGGTTCATAGGTTCATAGGTTCATACTAGGCTATCTGCCCAAGGGCATTTATAAGCCTAGCCCATAGTTATGTGGCTTTCGCCACCCCTTTAGTTTGAATAAAAACTATGCCTATCATTTTTCTGTGCCTCTGTCAAGCAGTGACACTGAAGTAATCCCTGGGGTATATCTGCGATCTCCCATCCATTGGTCAAGATTCCTCTTGAACAAGGCCAGCGAGGTGCTCTGCCTCACATGTACCGGGATTTTGTTCCACAGCATAGGAGTCTCTGGGTGATGAATCTGTCCCTCCAGCACGTTCTGTTTATAACCGTGTCAAGGTTTAAGTCTCCGCCTTGTGGTTCTGAGGGATCTAGATTTTTGAGGTGAAGCATATTCATCAAATCTGGGTTTGACATGGCCTTATATGTCAGGCACAGGTCACCTCTGAGCAAGCGGTATGAGACTGAATAAAGCTGGAGTTCTTTCAGTCGGGCAGCATAAGACATATTTTTGAGACCCTTTATCCTTTTGGTGAGGAACTTTTGGGGCCTTTCAAGCTGCATCAGGTGTCTGGTCAGATACATTCCGAACGGGGCATTGTACTCAATCATAGGTCTAATGAGTGATGAGTACAGGCGGACGTTGACCTCCCTTGATCTAGATGTGAATCCCTTCATGATCAGGTGGGCGATATAGAAGGTTTTCCTAACTACTTTAGCAACATGAGTGTCAAACGAAAGACTACTGTCAACTTGGGTCCCCAGATCCCTGATGACTTTTTCTGTGCTCAGTGGATTGTCACCTATATGGTAGCTAGGGGTAACCTTGTTTTTCCCGAAGGGTATGACTATGCATTTTTTGGCGTTTAACTTCAGGCCATGGCTCTGGCACCAGTTATCCGTTTCTGTGAGGCCCTTCTGGAGGATATCTGTGTCAGATGTGTTTTCGACTATGGCGCCCAGTTTGCAGTCATCTGATTACACCTAAGACAGCAAGGTCAGCTCTGGTCACCTGACAGTCACTTCTGTTAAGAGGGTTGGGCTCATCCATGCCATGCTAAGTGAATCTCTTAGACCCAACCCATGCTAAAACATACACAATGACACAAAATGTACTAGTGAATCATGTGGGATTGGCCACCTCTCCACAAGACAGTGCCACAGCAGCGGTGGGCCACCCAACCTGCAGTCAATGTCATTTTCTGGCACTTAGGTGTTACAGCAAGACCACTGCACTGACATCATGTCATCCCTAAACAGGGTCGGTGCCAGTGCAGCTCAGCTACATTGTTTAACGTTACACCGTGCAATGCACACACTCACAGACACACAAAAACACTTCCAGTTGAGCATGCTGCTTTGTCAACTTTTCAACAAGGTAGCAATTAAACAGCTGCACTGGACTGCCACTGATATCTCCGGACAATTACCCTTTGTCACAGTGCGTACAATACATTACACTGACACCAGACTCATCTTCCACAAGCTAAGTGTAAAGTGTTGATACGAATCATTTCTCTCCATTAGACAATATATACTACTTGCACACACACACACACATGCAGACTTGCAATCTACCAGTAACTTCTGTGAATTTCCACCACTGTATGATGTCAAAAAAATGGGCAATCATTGGTCCAATGCTTCTAGCCTCAGTGCAGCCAAATTAAGTTGGAGCAAGCACACTGCACTATACCCCTCTGTTTCCCATAACTGGACTGCCATCATCCCATCTACTCTTTATCAGTCTTGTATACAGCAAGTAATGACAGAGAGAGACAGAAACACAGTATGCCTTTCCACCCTGTTTCCTTTCCTCACCTCTGCACAAAGCTATGAAGACACAACAATGGGCATCCATAGCTGCTGCTGTCCAAAAAGTTATGTGCCAGTCCAGCTCAGACCCAGTTGTCCCCTAAACACAACAGTTTCCCTAATGCACACATACAGACATTTGCACAATATAACAGTTTACTACATCTGTTTCCCAACCCGTCTCAAACACATTTAGAGCAGATTACTCCACATATGATTCTAAAAAAGACATTACATTGTCCCTAAAAGCACAGTACCAGTGTTCCTCAGCCAACCTCAACACACAATACAGTGACATCCATGGGCAACCCATCTATTGTTGACTTAACCCCAAGATTGCCATCACTTGTTGCAGCCAATAGGGATTTGAACCAAACCATTGATTCATTCACCATGCTGCTGTCATTTCAACTTTGCAGCATAGCTCAGTGATATAACCAAACACCACCTGCCACTGTCACTCCAAGCACATATATATATATATATATATATATATATATATATATATATATATATATACACACACACACACACACACACTCCTATACATATATATACACTCTCACACACATACACACACACACACACACACACACACACACACACACACACATATATATATGCATATAGAAAGGGAGAGAGAGGGATAAAAAGGATAGATTGAGGGTTGTATATAAAGGCCATTTTTGCACAGGAACACCACACATAGTAGGATTATACACACACATCAGCAATGACGGACCACAAGGAAGGGTCATGGCTTCACCCAAAGGAAAGGGTACAAGAGGTACACAACTGTAACTTCAAAGTGCAGTCAAGACAGAAAATGCACAAATTGCCCTTGGGAACAAAAATGCATAAAGACAGATCATCATAAGACATTCTCTAATGTTACATACAGATCAGTTCTACAGATAAGACTGCTTTCATGTGTCTTGCCCTCTACAGGTGGCTAACCTGTGAAGCCTGATGAATAACAAAGACTGATGCTCAGAACAACAATGGGCAAGCTGAGCTAACAGCTATCATGCTGAGGAGGTGAATTGACTATGCAAACATCTTGACTCCTAAGTCTAACTTCAATTCAGTACTCATCCACATAAGACGAAGGAGGTATTATGCATATTCATTCGCAGTCTAAGTCAGACAACTACTTAACACATTCACAGGAATCAAAACAATAGCATCAGATGAGTCATGACAAGTGCCACAGAGTGAACCATTGTTTTAAACTAAAGATACAGAAAAATACTCAAGTCAGTCTTGGTTCACAATACATTCTCTTCCTCTGGCCTAGATAACAGCCAAGTTTTCCACAAGGGCACATGAAATTGTGTTGTGATCAAAGCTGATCACTAGGCAAAATCACTTTTTTTTGCTTCTTTTTAAACCAATGATTAAAGACAACTATTCATATAACCCCCTCCCAATGAGGCGTGTGTTGTAGGACACTAGGGAACACACAGTTTAGGTCCCTGGATATGAAACACTGTACTGTACAAGACTGATGTCTTGCTACTGAGTCACTCGTCAAGAAGTTGTTGGAAACATAAACAGAGAATCTCACTGTTAAGACCGTGCAAGAGAGTGCATTGATATGATGCGTTGGTCTTCTTTCATGTCGCTATCAATCGAACCCTCCCTGATATTGTGAAAGAATGACTACAGTTTGTTTATTTTTATTTATTTTACATTTGTTGACCGGGCTAGTTTAGCTGGATATATGTCCATTTTCAGTAGAGGCCCGGGGAGAAAAGCTCCAATGGTTATGATAAGTTTAAACAAAGATAGGCAATACAATACAAACAGGTAGAGAAAGAGGTTGTGATTATACTAAGTACACAAATACAATCAGAGCAAAAATCAAAAAATATAAAGAACAAAACATCTTAATTAAAGTTTTTTTTTTTTTTTTTTGCTGTAGTTATACAGTATGCCAGGGATAACATATATCTATAAAGTTTTTATATCAGGTAGACCTTACAAGGGTAAGGGAGCAGAGATAGTAAGAATTAAGGAAAAAGAATAGATTGAGAGGAAGTGGAAGAGTTAAGCTGGGTTGGTGCAGGAGCAAAGCCAGTGTTTGTTGAGATGAATTTTCAACTGTCTTTTAAAAAGTGGGAGAGAGGATAAAGATGTGATATCAGAGGGTAGATTGTTCCACATTTTTCCAGCAGAGTTGGAAAAGAGACAGTCACCTGCAGAGTTAGAGGGTTTGGTTATATTAATCAGTAGTTTTTTGGAAGAGCGTAGATATTTCAGGTTGTTGTATGGTGAAATGAGGTTAGAGAGTATAGGTATTTTAGTTGGATGGTATAAGATCTTGTGAGCTATTAAGAACTGTTGCAGAATGAGTAGGTAACTTATTGTGCCTAAGGGATTACAATGCCAATGAGATCATGTCATTGTCCTGAGACTGGTAGATCTTCCTCCCCAACTCTTAGGTTCCGAGTATTTAAACTATGTCTTGGTTACAAATGTGCACTACCACCCCTCTATCGTGCCATGTACAACACTACCAAAGTTGCAGCAAACACCTACATCAAGGCGATTTGTACCTGTCCAACCAAATGCTCTAGCAGAGCAAGAAGGTAATGAGATCAAGCTAATCTGTCATCTACTTAGACATTTAATTTGGGATGCCAATTGAATTGGTTCTTCATCAGACAGTCTGTTCAACACCAGCTTCAAATACCGGATGGCAACTACCACCTTCTGTTTCCCTTGTTATGTTCCACAACAAAACCAACTTGTCAGTAGGACTCTATCTGGATGTGAAGCTTAAAATTTCTTTTTAGGCTCTTAGTCTTCTTGCTTCTTACCTAGGCTCATGAAGCCAAAGGACGTTGTTCAGTTGGGCCATGCTTTCCAATTGTGTGACAAGCTCTGCTAACCCATGATAAGTGTTAGTCATGCGCATGTGTACATGAATCATTTGCAGTCTGCCTATGTCCATAACAGACATTGGTGCCAAAGTTGGGATGCATTGCCTTCTCAGACTGTATTTGCCAATGTCAGATTGATATCAAATTAGGGTGCAACAGTTGTTCACATGTAAGCTGCACCATGTTCTAGCAAAGTGGTATTTTCTGTTTTGCCAAACTGTTTGTCTATCCTGAAGATCCAGTTTATATCACATCCAAGGTTACACTCTTTAGAATATGTAAAACAATTCTTTCTTACTTTGCGTAAATGCAGGAGGTCCGTCAAAGTGTGGTATGATAATGCCTTGTATGCCAAGCATAGATCTCCACTCGGAAGACTCTTGCAGTTAGAATACAGACAGATGGCGTACATTTGACTCTGTTTAGCAAAGGTTGGGTACCCCTGTGATCTTGTTGTGCGTAATCGGCAGTGGACATCCCAGCTGGCATATATGCCATGTTACCAATGTAACAATACGGTGACTGCATTAAAAGGAATGTCTGTTGAGGGCCAAATACGGTAATTGGACTAGTATCGTCTATAGTCATTGACAGCAGGTAATGTCCATTTCATCTACCACTTCTACTATGTCCATTCATAAGCACCTCTAGCATTTCATATTTAATGACTACATATTATAATCTGTTTAACACTTGCCCATTACCGAATCTAAGAATTGAGTACTTACCAGCAACTCTAAGCATTGTCTTTGAATCAGTGCCTGACACCCTACAGCAGTATGTATTCAATGCTCAAATGCAGTACCAGTAGCTTCACAAAGCTTGCAGCACTAACATAATCAGTGTGAGGAAGGTCTCACTTTGGCTGTAACTTACCAAAGCGTGATACGTGCCTTAAGATAACTTTTTGTTTGTCTGGTCTATCACACTTGGCTATGTTTTTCGGAATGAGTGGCTTTTCCAGACTTGGCACCTGAACACTTCCATTTTTCAGACGAAGCACATCTATGATCATATCAAATATGTAATCATATTTGCACTCTTCAAAAATTGGCTTGGCCACCCAATCTTGCTTTGCCTTAGGGTATACAATGCGGTATCGCATATCACCCTTGGCAGCAGAGTTATTCTTAGGACATCTCACTACTGCTTGCTGACGGTTGACATTTGCATTATGATCCAAAATGGCAAGCATAGTTCTAATTTTCATCCCATTGTAAGAAAAATGGTCAAACTTGGGACAATACTTACAAAGTAGTGCATGAAAGACTTCCAAGCTCCCTGTATGGCAGAACTGAGTTAGGTGTTGGAGATCCTTGAGCAGACTTTGGTTTATGACAATTTTTGCCAACGCCATGTGGGCTTCACTCCCTTCTTGCAACCACTGCTTCTGCTCTCCGTTTTCTATGGGGATGTCATGTTCACAGGCATGGAACTTTTTGACCCAATTCCAGTGGTGCGTATCACTCATGTGATACAATAGGGACTTACATTTCTCATAAAGCAGCTCTGCATCTCCATCACATGTCTCAGAGCACCACCACAAGTGGTTTGAAATGCTATGACACCATGGCATGAGCTGCTCCATGTCTTTTTTTCTGGCCACCTCAACAATTTTTTTGGTAATTCCTTTAGACACATGCCACAGGTCAAACTGATGTTCAGTTTCTGCAAACTCTGTTCGCATTGCGCAGGCGAAACCTCGATGACGGTCTGTGGCTACTACACTGATGTTTATGTCCATTTGAAGCAAATTCCGCATGCAGTTCAGGAAAGCTTTCTTCTCCAAAGCTACAGATAAAATACCATCTCCCAGCTGCTCAAGTGAAAAATCCAACAGATAGCCAGTGTCCATGTCCATTACCCTATAACAGCAGTATTTAGCAGAATACCCCGGACTGTCACAGTGACCATCACCTGCCACTCTAATTGCTTTTCCACATACATCCTGTAGAAGTTCTTCCTGATGTAGTTTCCATGTATTCTGCACTACTGGAAATAGATATTCATGCTGTATTTCATAGAAAGTAGTCTGAGCGATAAATTCAAGTCCGACGTAAGTACAAAACCTTGCTATATGTGCATATGTACTTCCACTAAACAGCACAGCGGCTGCACTGAGTAGATTTCCTGCCGACATTCGTCCAAGCATTGGCTATATATATATATATATATATATATATATATATATATATATATATATATATATATATATATATATATACATATACATACATACACACAGAGAGAGAGAGAGAGAGAGAAAGAGTTTAAAAAAAAAGAGATGTATTTATATAAAGGACATTTTGCACTGGAACACCACACATAGTAGATTTATACATACAAATCAGCTAATATGTACCGCAGGGAAGGGCCATGAGTTTATCCTAATGAAAGGGTGCAAAAGGTAAAGTTTTGACTTTTATTTATTTATTTATTTATTTTACATTTATTTTACATGCTAGCTGTCTGCTGGCTACATGTCCATTTTTTTTCCGAGGAGGAGGAGAAAAAACTCACTCTATCAGACAACAATAATACATGAGGAATTTACTATATATAATTTCAATTTTTAAAAAAAAAAAAAAAAAATGTACAGAGACAAAGTTTGTGCCTGGACTATAATAAGTAGTACAACAAATAGAGTTCACATTATGTGGCTGAGGAGTTAAGCTCAGGCACAAAAATATAAAGTTGAGTTAAGGATAGGACTTATGTGTAACTGAAAACTACAGTCAAGCCAGGAAATGCACAAACTCCCCTTGCCAACAACACTGCATAAAGACTGATCATAACACAGTCTCTAATCTTACAGACAGATCATTTATGCAGATAAGACACCTTGCATGTGTCTTAGCATCTACAAGTGGCTAACTTGTGAACCCAGATGAATAACAAAGACTACTGTTTAGAACAACAAAGGGCAAGTTGAGCTAACAGGTATCATGCTGAGGAGAGGAGACATCACAACTCCTCAGTCAAAGTTGAATTGACAGTTCATTCACAAAAGCTGAAGGTGGTGGTGTGCATATTCATGTGAACTCCAAGTCTGGCATTAGCTTAACACATTCACAGAAATCCAAACAATTGCATCAGATGACTCATTAGAAGTACCACTCAGGACATCATTGTTTAAAATACAGATACAAAGTAATATTCTAATCATGCTTGGTTCACAATACATTCTCCTCCACTGTCATACTGAGCAGCCATTTTTTCCACAAGGAGATGTGGCCTTGTGTTGAGATCCCAAACTGATCTCTAGGCACATTTGCTTCTTTGGCTTCTATTTTCCATGATGGCTAAAGAGAACTCTTCATAGAACCCCAACCCAATGAGACGTGTTGCCGGACAGTAAGGAACACAGGTGTTAGGTCCTTGGATGTGGAATACTGTACTGTTCATGATTCATCTCTTATGACTGATTCCCTCTCAAGCAAGTTATCTGCTAGCACCTGTTGCCCAAAAGTCAGAAACAGACAATCTGACTCTTGCAGTAGTGTAAGAGAATGCCGGTTAGGGAAGTGACACAATGCCCCTTACATTACCATTTTGTGGAACCAGTGACTACCTTGCTTGTCAGGGTTTCCACCGTGCCATCCTTTCTGCAATCTCCCCACTACTCTATCTTAATTCCTCCTTACCAGCATGTTGCTGAGATGGTTTGTTGGGTTTGATGCAGTGGGAAAAAGGACAACAATAACCTGTGGAAATTTGGACAGAGAGGGTTAAACAAATTTACATCTTCCATGTATATGAACTGCACCATCTCAGTTTTTTGATACACTTCACATCCTTGATACCTAAAGGCAAATTCAATTCATGCTTACATCTTGTATGAGGTTCTGAAAATGCAGCCAGGCAAACCTCCACAACAAAAGATACATAGTGGCAATCACACTACTCTAACTACAGGCGTTCCCATAAGTGGTTTCATGTTAGCCCATCCAGTCTCTATCATTTGCTGTCACACCACCCATGCCAACATCCAATATGCTCTGAGGTAGTGCAAAATGACAAAAAATACACTGAACCCACAGACATTGCCAACATCCTGGCAGACAGGTTCAGTGCAAACTTCTCCCCCCCCCCTTCCCCCCCAAAAGAGCAAATGTCTATCCCAACAGGGTGTAGCCTCCCTGACATCACAGATGCACAGGTGAGAGCTGCCCTCTCCAAAGCAAAAAACACATCATCAATGGGACCGGACGGTGTCCCGGGCTGCGTCTTACATGAGCTCCAAGAAGAACTGAACCCTCACATAAAGTCACTGTTCAATCTCAGCCTTACTACAGGATATGTACCCAAGGAATGGCGTACAGCAACAGTGGTCCCACTCCACAAAGGTGGTGCCACAACGGACCCCGGAAACTATCGTCCTATAATCCTGACTAGCCTGGTCTGCAAAGCTATGGAGCGTATCATCATGGAACTCATAAACAAAGACATTGAGAACCTTCAAACACTGGATCCTACCCAATTTGGCTTTGTTAAGGGCAGGTCTTGCCTCTTGAACCTGGTTGACTTCTTTAAAACAGTCACCAAGGCCATAGATGAAGGGAAGGTAG